>NC_091823.1:71685858-71985858 GCF_038994185.2 Dermacentor albipictus | reverse complement strand
GACGAGAGAGTAACGGAGGCAAAAAGCACACAAGTTAGCGCGCTGCTGAAGAAAAAGAGTTAAACATTTTCATACAGGTGAGTTTAAGCAGGGTAAGAGAACAGATAAATATCTTATTGACAACAGCAAAATAAAACAAACGCACACAAGTGAGTGTTAAATTTTCACTTGTTGTCCTGCTTTTCTCTTTGCATCTGGGCAGGAGCGAAACTGTCACTCGTAGAGGTTACGCTAATTCCCCCAGTATCTGTTCCAATAAACCAAAAGTGCCGTCAATCTCTGGTGAGCTACATGGCGCAGTAGCACGTGTGCAGAAGCTCCACCCCGTAGTTGTTTTTTCCCCTTTATTGCCTCAGAAGGTGTTCCGCTAGTACAGACAATGTTTCCATGCGCCTTCCTTGTCCTCGCCCCCTCCTTTTTTACCTTTTTTTTTAACAACCATAGTTTTCTTTGGTTCTTTCGGGGGATTTCGTGGTCATTCGTCCATAATATTGTTCCGAGTACGAAAGCATCTCATTTGATGAGAGACAGTGTGATGTGGGTGTCGTGGAATGCACGGTGTCGCGAAGCGCAAAGGAGTGAAAGAAAAAAAATTGTTTAAAATGAAGCATTTTCCAGAAAGAAGCAAAGAAATGTTAGCAATGAAAAGAAAAGCAAATGCTACAGCTGAGCAACTGTATAACGCGATGCGGCGGATTATCGGGATCAGCCAACCCGCGCATCTCATTGCACTGCCTCCAGGATCGATCATCATTACAATAATAAATTGATCCTCATCGTGCACTGCTGTCAGTATTGTTCCGCAAAGACACCACCTATGGTTACACAGTCTAAGGGATCATCCTTGTCGGTAAGACTCACGACTAGAGCACTGCCCAGGCCTGATTTTTTGGCTCGGGCCCAACCCTGCAGCGCTTTATGAAGCCCGAGCACAGCTCGGGCCCGGCACGGGCCTGTGGTTCGAAGTCGGGGTGTTCATTACTATGCTTTGCCAGGACCCACGTGTGCATGACCAGACCAGACCAGACCAGGCTTGTAAGTAAAAAATATATATATAGTCAATTACTTACAGATTACTTACAGAAGTAATAAAAGATCGAAATCTTTCTTTCACCCATGGGAACATTAGTGATGTGGCTCACTGCCCGTGGTGTTATTTATCCACTGCTGCGCATGCATTTACTTTGATCGTACGATACATAGTATGTATATACAGGGTGTCCCAACTATCGTGCACCAAGCTTTATTAAATATATGCAAATGCCACGTAGCTGGACCGAACCAAGGTAATGTTATTTGCCGTGGCTTGGGGATTACTGGTTTGCATTCCGCCTAGTCACGTAATTAACCCTAATTATTCAAAACGTCTTAAACATTGCACTTAGATTAAAAGTGTCCATGAGAAAATTGTCTAGCAACATGGAGAACTCCCGAAACAGCTTTCTGTTGCTCAGTACGTGCTACGCAAGAGTGTTTTTCCGAGCTTGAAAGAAACCCGTGAACACATTCAAAATTTCCATGCGACTGGCCGCTCGGGGCGCTTTTCAATTAAGCAACACCAGGCATCGAAAGGCGACTGCTTACCATCCGCAGCCCAACGGACTTACGGAGCGATCAAACAAGACCGTCACAGACGTGCTCTCTTTCTACATCGACGCCCAGCACAAAACGTGGGATCGCACCTTGCCTTACGCGACCTTCGCGTATAATACAACCGCACGAAAAACAACGCGCTTCACACCATTTGGCCGCCCTTACGGCTGCAGAGTTCAGACGATGCTGGACGCTATGCTTCCGTGCCAAGACAACGAGCGTAACTGTAGACGCCTAAGAATTTGCTGAGCGCGCTGAGGAAGCTCAATAGCTCGCGCGGCTGCACATCGGTCAGCAGCAGCACGCATATGCAGGGCGTTATAACATCCGCCGCAGACAGGTGTGCTACAGTCCCCGAGACGTACCCAAGTGTGGATGTGGTACCCTGTTCGCCGCCACGCCCATTGTGCACAAACACGACGTACGCCGTGCACGCCATAAGTACGCCATAAGTACGTGCAAAAACACGGCGTAGACAACAACCTAGCCCTGATGTAGTTTCACGTCGTACATATATGTTGCGCGTTCGTGGTTTACTTTTTTTTTCATTTATTCGTTTCGATATTTACGCTCTTATTTGTAGCTAATGCGGTTACCTCTCTCTTTCTTGAGAATGTGCACGTCACGTTTTACCCCTGTTGTACTTTTGTCCTTCCTTTAGCTCTCCCTGTGTTCTATGCGCGAGCATCTGCCGTGAACACCCTTTGTTGCACCACTTCTTGAGCATCGAGCCGACGCTCTTCCCGAGGAAGAGGAACAATGCCACCTGCAGTAGTGAGCGCAGGGCACGAGAAGAGATATACAGCCGGGTCTCACCGCCGTGTTTTTCAGGGGCCTGCTAGCCTCAATAAACGTCGCCAGTTCCCTTTCAAGACACGTGACCATATTTCGCTACCAGCGCTGCCGTCTACGCCTCCGTTAATCATGTGTTTCGTAAACTATAATATGTATACGTGGACCGGCTAAATGTTCCTAACTAGAGATAGAGAGACATAGAATTTACTGATAAGCTGGAGATGTTATTCGTATACTTTTTTATCCAGTAGTCGCGAGGCACAGGTACCTCGATGCATGAAGACCGGTTTCAAGGACGCGGTCCTTGTCTCATGTGCAGGTAAGATCCTCAGGAAGTTGAAACCCTCCGACTGCGACTTGGAGCAGCGTGCTAGTCCGGTTGAAAGGAATAAAAGAGTAGCGGTAATGTCCTACGTTCATTCTCTCTCACACAGATCTAAAAAGTAGGGGCAGATATGGCGTCAAAGATTTGTTTTCAGCTCCTAATAAAGTTGGTAAGGTGGGAGCAGCTGTCCAAAGAAAGAGAGAAGGAACAGGAAAGAAAACAGGCTGTAAAACAGACAATGGAAAACAGACCATGGAAAAAAAAGATTGCTGTTGTCTACCAAATCCCTTTGTCCTGCGGCCTTATGGACATTGAGCAGACAGGCCGATGTATTAATGTGAGGCCATCGGAACACCAGAATTCTTTAGAACAGAAATCTACAAAACTGACAAAGCACCGTTTCGAATGTGAGTGTAAACCGTTCTTTGAATACACAAATATCCTGTTTGTACACACTGATAGCAGTACAAGAGAAGTGGCGGAAGCATTTCCCAAAATGAGAAAACGTAGTGGCTGTGTTAGCCTTCCGTAGCCTTAACTATCTTAGAAAGAAATGGGCTTGTTGAGGATGGGTGAACAACGTTGTTATATTCTCAGCTGCGACCACGAGGAAATGTTTTGGGACTGACAGGTGCTTTTACTCATATTGAGCATGCGCGCACGTTTGATTTAAGTTTTCAAAAAGCAAACGTGTTTTTCCAGTAAACGCAGTTCTAAGTCAGCGCCGTGTGCGTCCCATCGTCTTTTCTGTGTCCTGTGTCGTTAGCGCGGTTTTTAAACATTATGGAAAACCACCGACTCGCCCAATCTGCCGTTTTTCCTCTGGAGATGTTAGCCTGGTTGATTACCTGGCATGCTACTTCAGGCGCCATGTGCGCAAATTTACGTGAGAAGACTGAAGTGAGTGGCTTGGGTGGTGGTCCCTGAGAGATAGGAGAACCAAACTTGTCCAGAGATACCGACAGCGGAACGCGATCAACAAGACGTGGAGGTTAAAGGACGCACATGCGTATAAGAGGCCCGCGCGAGGTCAATATGCCCACTGAAGGTCGTGCTTGCGGGTAGACGCGTACGAGCGACGGCCTCTCTTAACCGCACGTGTACATCACACATGGCCTTGCCTTCGCTTTGCTCCGCGAGTGCCTCATTTATGTCACCGCCACGTGGTGAACGACGCAAGAACCGGCAAAACAACCACACGCAGCGGAGCGGCGTCTATTAATTGCGGGACTTCGAACGAACGTTATCGAGTTGTGCGTTGGTACCGGCAGAAGATATGAACTTCATTATTAAATCATGACCTGGCAGTCCCTGGCTATACGAGTGCTATACTGAGCGCTGTATGAGTGCGAAACAATACAGCGCGATATTCTTCCACGAAAGCCATTCTGCACTGCTAGATACCGTGGTTCCGCTCAGGCGCCATAATGTAGTTTTCATAGTAAACTCCTGGCCTGTTGCAGCCTTTCTTTCATTCATGATAAAAGAGCATATAGACATTTTATGAATACACCCTATATAAACTGTCGATGGAGTTCTTGTATATTGTTTTCTAATCATGCATAATCGTTATTTTAGCTGTAGAACTTAACATGAAGTTTACAAGGAAGACCGTGGCACAGAATAGTTAAACGAAAAAGGATAGTTAAGAAGTTAATTTCCTCCAGTCTATTATTCTCCACAAACATGGCAGCCGGTTGTATAAGAGAAGTCTCTATACACTGGTCGACAAAGACCACGAGACCAAAGTCCACAAGATGTTTATGTGCACATTCTGTAGGCCTCACATAGACTTTGATAAAAGTTTCTATTGACTGACTAATTATGTGTTTGCGAGGGTCAGCAACACTCGCAAAATGAGCGTCAGCAGGGATGCCGGTGTCTGGGATGTAGGACTGCGTGTATTTCTGAAACGCAGCCTATGCCAAGAAGGTATAGTGAGAGAACCACTCCGAAGTACACTACAGCAAAGGAATTAAACGGAAGCTCTACGCGGGGAAATAAGTGCCGAATGTATGCGGCATTTTTCAGCGTTAAAGGTGACCGTTTATCAGTATCGTTAGCCAAACAAAAGCGCTTCCGTTTGAAGACTGCCAGGCTTAATTTGTGAATCTGCCAGCAGCATCCGCTTAGCGCACTGTGGTATTGTTCACATACTATGGCATGCGTTTAGCGTAGCGACCACTATTCAGACACATGCCAGTTGGAAATATGTTTTTTTGTTTTAAGTTTAGTACACATCACTGCCATCGTAAGAACGCGGTGCGGCCGCATTCGGGCAGCGCCAGTTGAAAAATACACAAAGGAACAGATGCGGCGAGGAATTATGGAAATACAAGACCGCTTGACAATTCATGGAATTGTACCTGGCGGTTCCTCGGGACAAAGGCTGTCTCACCGGCATACGGACAGCTGTGAAGCGCTATTCGCACTTCGTCGTTTTCTCAAGGCCAGGGAGCCGGCGACTAAACCAGCGTCACCTGAGACTGTTGGTCACGCAATTATGTTCATATCTTCGGCAGTTCGACCACCCAGAGCTGACGGGCGAGACGTGTTCTGCGACCTCAGGCTGCAACGGATCGTCGGCCTCATGCATCGCTAAACGGCAACGGTGCCCTTTACGAATGTTGTGGAATCGTTTCCCACCTGCGGCAAGTTGTTTCTTCATCCACTTTCATTTCCATTAATATATTGTCATATTGTCATTAATACATTGTCATATGACAAAAAAAAATCGGGCCCCTCGGTTAACCCCCGTTCTTCTCGTTTATTACATAACGAGGGTTTTGAATCCGGCAACATTGATGCCTTCAGGTAGCATGTGTGGCTTTATTCATAGGCTATTTTTACCCAAGAAGATCACGTTCGCGTGACGCCCACGGCAGAAAGGATGTTCCCCAACCGCCGCCAAGGCCTGTGAGTGATGGCGCTGGCTAACACTCCCAGGGTTCTACTAGGAAACATAAATACCCAGGAAAGTGGATGGGTAAACGGCGCCGCGGTAGCTCAATTGGCAGAGCATCGCACGCGAAATGCGAAGGTTGTGGGATAGTTACCCACCTGCGGCAAGTTAAACCAACTTGTACTTTCATTTCCATTAATTTATTGTTTCTTTATTTCATTCATTAAGCACAAGTAATTTCGCCTATGTTTTCCTTGGTGTCAGTGTTTCTTGGCTTCTTAGGATATGATAGAGCCATTCTAGTAATTCGCGTAAATTTGTGTATAAAACCTTTATTGGTATTGTTTTTTCATCTCTTGGAGGTCGCTCGGGACCTTTCTTTCTCCCGGCACCTGGCACGGCACCATCCATGGAATCTTCGCGGCCGCTAGGACCT
Organism: Dermacentor albipictus; assembly: GCF_038994185.2. Lineage (NCBI taxonomy): Eukaryota > Metazoa > Arthropoda > Arachnida > Ixodida > Ixodidae > Dermacentor > Dermacentor albipictus. The sequence continues at coordinate 71,979,807 of NC_091823.1, read as the reverse complement.
CCAATTTCACAACAGAATACAGGCTTGCTTAACATCAAACGAAACCGGAACTTAGGCATATCATGTCCAACGCGGGGATATCGAGTTCTGTCACTCTACTGTTTTGTTTTTAAGCTTCTGTTATAACAATGCAATACCAATAAGCTCAATCCTCGACGGCACCGAGGAACCATTGCGCTGCCACCATCATAGGCTTTTAACAGGGGCGTTCTGGCGCATGGATATTATGGCGCTGTCGGCGTAGTAAAAAGCCATATATTTCCTTTTTTAGAACACCGCTCTAGGGACCTATGCACTTTTACGACGACGAGAATGGCTTAAAAAATTAAGTCGGTGCAATAGGACATGAAATATGGAATGGTTATGAAATGCGATAACAAGAAAAGGGGGGCAAACACGTGAAGTGTGTGTGTGGGGGGGGGGGGGGGGGGGAGGTGCAATTGAAACAGCGGATCTACTCGTAAACTGTCTGCAAACCTTCGAATAGCAGCAAATGACCCGTCGTGCTAAGGCAAACTAGTTCAGCTACGCGTGGTTTATGTGTGCTATAGATTGTGCGCCCGGTGTCAATTGTCAAAAACTTGTGGAATATTTCTCAAACGTGATCGTATTATTATGTCAATCTCATCACATATTGGCTATATACTCCAGTCTCCTCCTTTTCATTGCGTGCGTGCGTGCGTGCGTGCGTGCGTGCGTGCGTGCGTGCGTGCGTGCGTGCGTGCGTGCGTGCGTGCGTGCGTGCGTGCGTGCGTGCGTGCGTGCGTGCGTGCGTGCGTGTGCGAGCGTTTGCGTGGTCCTTCGCTGGGCTGGCACGAATGAGAAGACCGGCGTCTAATATAGCCGAGATATGCCGAAATCGAGAAAGCAATACGATAACGCATGACAAGTATTCGGCCAATGCGATAGTGTCGTTCCACAGACGGAAACATCGTCTCCATTGACCCAGAGTGAAGACCCGCCGTTTTCAAGACGTGCGCGAACTCACTCTTGAGAGGGAAGTGCGTAGCGCAGGTCTCCAGCGTCCGGTACCGGTTCCGACCCTTGAGACAGACGCCGCGGTGCACCAGGCACTGGTTGGTGCTGTTGTCGAAGTAGAACCGGTAGCGGAGGTCCGCCGACAGGCACTGGCCTTCCCGTAGCGGTGCCAGGCAGTGCTCACTGTTGCCTGCACGCCACGTGTTTCGACTCCTCCGGTCAGAAAGGATTCGCACACGACATGCCTTAGCCTCAAAGACAAAAGGAAACATTTTTGTATTTTGCTGCCATCCAAGGAAAGGTAATAATAGAGTATTGCGTTGCCGTTCTACCGTACCGTTGCCGTTACCTACACATCACCGCCTGCGAATGCGCAGGTTTGGGAGGAGCGCCAACGGTAACGCTCCGCTTATATACTGATACTAAACCAATACGAAGCACAGATATAACCAGTAAGGATGCATCCTTGGAAAGAAAGTTCTGAAGTCGAAAGTTTCGCCCTGATGTGGAAGTTGAACCTGGCATCGACGCCATTTTCTAGGACAGTCCCCCTACCAATTAAGCTAACCCTTCGAATAAGCTAATGATATTTGAGTAAAACCGTAAATTAACGAAAAGCAAGATTGGCATGCCACGTAAATGTAGAGCCACGTCTCGAGAAAACTCATAGAAGCATGCGCGTGAGTTTCCTGCGTAGGGTTCATTCGTGTCTTCGGGCTACTGTCAGTGGAATTCCTATCTCGTACTATGGTATAAAGTTTGTAAACAGGGATAAGGCGCCTCAGAAAGGCTGGCCAACGTTTCGATAGGAAAACCTATCTTCGTCAAAGGTGGCCTTGTCATTTTCGGCATGTTAGTTTTAAAGGGTTAGTGCAGTGACGTCACGTGCGGGTGTTGTCGCTGGCGGCTGGTTTTAAAGGGAGAGACTTGAGAGGAAACGAGCGCTGTCATCCGACGTCTGTGAGCTTCGTTCCCAAGACGAGGGGACAAGAGCGGGAGAGTGGGAACGCGGGGAGAAAAGAAAAGAAAGAAAAACCCTGGCTTCCCCCCTTTTTTTTCTTTGTTCCTTTCTTTCTGGGAAATTCATTTGGTTGATTGAATGCAGGGACACTTTTATCCGCAGCGCCTTCGCTGTTAGGCAAATACACGGCAAGAATGCTTGTCTGGCAGCGCCATACCTCATAAGCACCCTCTTCATGAACAGTTCCTGTCAGAAGAACATTTTGCCGTTTCAGCCGTGCACAGAAACAAAAGTGGTGGATATGGTACTCTATGTAGATTGGATGTGGAGTAAAAAAAATCTAGTACTAGAGGTTGCCCTATCCAACCTTACCTGTGGTCACTGAAGATACGATAATTAGGTGTCAAGTAATAATACAATAATTACAGCACAATATAGTAATCCGATGCGTGTTCGACGCGACAAGCTTCCTTAATTTCTTGTTTAAAAAAACGGCGATGCGTTGCTCTTTTTTGCAACTAACAGTGCGGCATCAAGTAACCAGAATTGAATAAGACGAATCAAGTAACCGGCAATGTTGTACTATAAAGGAGTGCAAAGTTGTTGGAGTCACTTAACAGGTCTTGCAGCAAAACTTCTGGCACTCCTCAAGGTTGAGGAACTTGTTGTCCCCTTGGAGGCAGAGGATGGACCTAGAGAGGCGGCACTGGCCGTTGCTGAAGACCACGTTGTACATTCGGTCGTTGGGGCCCAAGCAGAAACCGAAGTGAACCTCCTTGCAGCGATGCTTCTGGAAGGCTGCGCCAGGACAAGACAGCCGCAGTTCACAGTAATGCTCGAAACAAATTTCAGTGGACGTCATCGTTTATTAAAGCGTCTGCATCGCATATTTGCTTACTCCTGTTGACGCGCGTTCCCTACACACCCTAAATTTCAAACACTGAAGTTTGAATTTTCATTTTTTTGCTTTCAAAGAAAAAGAAGGTAGGTAATAAAGGCGGATAGGCGTAAGGAGTTTATGGCTCCTTTACAAAACTGTTTATGTGGTGGCAGTGACATAACAATGTCGCGGTTTCGACCGATAGGCTAAGCATTCCTTGCGATAGCAGATTATTAGACAGCCTTACGAAGTAAGGCTAGTCGTTCTATCAGCTGCATAAACTGCTGTAAATATTCGCTCACTAACTAAATTAACAAGAACGTTGTCACGCGCGCACAGGCAAAGACGAACACACCTGACTCGATGACCGCGGACACTCGCTGGCGCAACACTGGCGCGATGAAGAGCGACAGCAGCGGCGAGCGAATTCCCCTTTGTGTCACCTTTCGCTTAAACGCAACACAGACGCGCCAGAACACAGTGCACACTAAGCCATCAGCTACGTCAGGTCTGCTAGCCTTCGAACTCAGCGTAGATTGCCTCCAAGATAGGACGCGCGCGACCGCCGCAGCTGGAGCCGTACAGGAGATGGGCACTAAACTCGCGGACAACTTTCTGTGGCTATGAAGGGACAGCTACGGAGGCAAAGCGCGCACAAGTGAGAGCGCTTTTGAAAAGAGTCCCGTGTTTTCATCCACATCAGTTTAGGCTGGGGAAGAGAACGCATAAACACTTCATTACCAACAGTTAAATAAGGCAAAACACACTACTGAATATAAAAGTTTACTTGCGGCTTTTCCCTTGCGCGTCTGAGCAAACGCGACACCGACACACGTGGAAGCTGCGCGGGCTCAACGTCTGTTCCGAGCAACCAAAAGCACTGTCATACGCTGGCGGATCAAGCCGCCATCCTCCTCGCCTCCCCCTCGCAAGCTTTCGTTCGCACCTACAGCATACGGCGCGCGGCCGCGATGTTATCGCATTTCGACTTTAAAGAGCTCGTGCGCTGCAGCGTTGAGCTGGAAAAGTGACGCCGCCTGCGACGCGGGGCGCTACTAAGCTACTAATAGTAAAGCCCCATAGCTACACGTTGCCGAGCGCTAGCGTGCGCGGGCGAAAGCACGGCACCTTGAAAGAACGACGCGGAATCGCGGTCAAAAAAGAGTGGAACTGTGTGCAGTTGCGTGTACGGTTGCCACAACTACAGAAACACCGCCAGTAAGCCACCAAAGATAAAATTCGATGGATTTCCTGGGAAGTCTTGTGAGAAGGAGCGATGGTAACGCTAGATCCGGGCCGTGCGACGGGCGACGTAAACAAAGACGCTCGTCTTTTTTTTTTCCCCCTATCATCGGAAACTGTCGCAACCAGCGTTGGACGCAACGATGGCCGCAGCCAGGCGCACGAGTGGTCTGTGCAGGGTGTATGCTCAGACGTCTTGACAAACATAGCCAGGGCCGCGGCGTATTTACACCATCCTCGGCATTCAGCCTTACATATGTGCAGCTCGCTCCCACAATGTGCCTTGGATGTGAGGACAACGGGGTAATAAAATACGAAAAAAATTAGAGAGAGGGAACGAAATAACGATTTTTTGCTTGTTTGAAGCCGTAGGTCGTAGCGGACGCTTTTCATTTGCGCGACACATCAGCCAACAACGTCAGAGGGAGCCGTTGCACTCATAATTTCGGCTCCAGTGCCGTAAACATGATTGGTTGAGCAATTGCCGCGGAGCAAGGTGCTTCTTTAGAAATTCAGTTTCGCGTGTTAAATTTTGCGAAATCCACATAATAAAACGCGCTGCTGGTTTCGCACGGTGATTGCTCCCGCAGGCCGGTGTTGTGCGCGGCAGAAGCGAGGATCGAGCACCTCCAACAAGTGACGACGTCATTACGCGCGCCGCCGCCACTGCCGGCGCTGGTTGTCCTAGTGCAGCAGCGCCACCATACCAGCTCTCGAGCCTTATGCAGAGCACATTGGTGACGCCGACGGAGATGACCGATATTCGCTTGAAGTGTCCATATACGAAATGAAAATTCACAGCGCAGGATAACTCGTATAGGGATTCACAAAGTTTGAACGGAATACATAACTGTGCAACTTAGCAAAGAATGCAATCACTAAATAGAATGTGACAAACGGGGTGGTACCTAGTACAAGTAGCATGAAATAAAGAAAATTCTCTTTCGCCCGAATGTGAGGCACTGAAAGCAATAGAAAAAAATTACCGACGATTACGTTACTTCCTAATGCGAAATTTGAGCGCAGCAAATAAGCTGTTTCACCTTTTCGATAGATTGAGGCAAAGAAATCGAGCAACACATGTATGCGCTATCACAGAATTTTTTTTTATTTTTCACACGTATTCCTTTAACAAAGACTCCACTAACAGTTCTTGACAGTCATGAAGGAAGCTTTGTGGTCGGAGAAATAGACTGATATATGTTCGACTTGGTACACCAATGCTTGATTCTCAAAGACGAGATCTATACAAGTGCCTCGCGAGGTTGTCACAGCCGTGGGACGCGTTACGAGCGAGAGGAACGGGATGTTCTCCCGCATAAGTGTTAGGAAATTGCTGTTTGTCTTTATGTCAACATTAAAGTCCCCCACTACTAACATCGGTGTGGATCGATGGACGGTTAATGCGAGTTGCAGGAAGTGCACGACGTCTTTCGTGAGTGCGGTAGCGGACTCACGAAAGCGGTATCAGTCGGTCGCTGCTAGCGCTGGGGGGATGAAAGGGGGGCGGAGCTGGTTACGAGGCCGACGACAACGCCGACGCGAAACCCAGGAACGGACGCCAAAGAGCCATTTGTGTAGCCAGCCCTCCTCCACAGTCTCTCCTCCTCCCTTCCATCATCCTCCCTCGCCCGGAGAGCCGACAGCGCGCATGCGCGGCGGCGGAGCAGATTCGTCGGCGAGCTGGTTACGAGGCCGACGACAACGCCGACGACGACGCGAAACCCAGGAACGGACGCCAAAGAGCCATTTGTGTAGCCAGCCCTCCTCCACAGTCTCTCCTCCTCCCTTCCATCATCCTCCCTCGCCCGGAGAGCCGACAGCGCGCATGCGCGGCGGCGGAGCAGATTCGTCGGCGAGCTGGTTACGAGGCCGACGACAACGCCGACGACGACGCGAAACCCAGGAACGGACGCCAAAGAGCTGCGCTCTAAAATTAGCCATGGCCAGCGCTGGCCGTGACTTGGCGTTGTCACTTTTGAAGCCGAACGAAGTTCGCGTCTCTGGAGACCTTCTATAGCTCCACTCGCGGGCCGCGCACGCGCTAACGCGAACATTGACAGCGCAAACTGGCATCGAGCGTCTATATGATTCCTATAATGCAACATAATGCAATTATTTGCAACAATGACAGGGACTAAGCATAAGAAAGAAGAAAAGAAAGCAGCTCGCAATAATACGCTCATAACAGTGAAGATTTATACAAAACTGGTTGCCTAAAGAAAAAAACATACTGTAGCAAATATTCGCAAAACGATGAGGCATGTGTCTGCTACAGCAAAAGTTCTGGGAGAACACAGCACGTCCTAATAGAACGCAAAGTTATTCACCAGCGAGGCCCATAGGTAACGTCTGCTTTCCAGAAGCGTTGGGATTCAAAGCGGAGGGCATCATTAATTGCTCAGCAGTCGAGATAAGCAAGAGGCGTTTGGGTATGGCAGAAAACAAGCAGTTAAGAGATTGATAGGACCGGATCTTTTACAGGGCCGGATTTTTGTACAGGGTAGATACAGAGGTTATAAGGAAGAGAGAAAAGATGAAGGAGAGAAACGCGAAATGATGAAGTGATAAGCATGCACATATCATCTTATTAGCTCAAGAAGGATAGGTGTCGCCACCCCGTTTTGAACATGATCACCATCATCATCATCATCATCATCATAATAATAATAATAATAATAATAATAATAATAATAATAATAATAATAATAATAATAATAATCAGGGAGCCTAGTCGGGTAGCTCTCATTGGATTCAGCGAAGCGGCAGTCGCGATTCTAGCTGCTTTCGTGCTTTAAGCTGCCGCAATGGCCGAAAAAATTTTATCGCCGCACCACAGTGCACTAACAAACAACGGTGATCCCCGCAAAGCGCTCAGTGACTGGCCGGTTCTGGCTACAGTGACAAAGACGAGGTTTCACTGTCGTCGTTTCCATCGGATGCCAAACGGCGAGAAAAACAATTGAAGGGTGCTATACCTCGAAGAGAGGTTGATGCTTCTCATTCAACTCACAGCATGTGCAGCTGTGCGAAAAGCGCTTCGGTGACATACTACACTGTTCCTCTTCATGTGCACGTCGTAACTAGCTTTATTGCTGCATCGTGATCTTCGATAACTCGCATACTGAAGCTGTGCAAAGATTATTTGAGAGGCTTCTGGCCTGCCTATCAAAGCAAAAGCTACCTTCTCGGTCTCTACCTCGGTAGGATCGGAAGTTGAGCGAGATTGTATTACAGTAGTTTGTAATACCAGCGTAAAAGAATACACCAACACGTGCATGTATATTCCTTAAACACAGGAATCAAAACGCGAGAGCGAGTAGCCAGGCTTCGATATCCCTAGTAGCATGCATTATTGCCATAATAATGAGGCAACCTTACCTCCTAACATTTCCTAAACGTGGCTAAAGTCCGCATTTGCAAGCATTACCGCAGCATTCAAAAGCAACACTGACACATTTAGGCAATGCTATTTTGAAGGATCCTACAATATTCAGGTAAACTTCAAGTAACGTGCCATGTACACCAAGTTACATTCAGGAGCATTCACGTCCACCTTTGGTGCAGTCTGGTGTGTGTGTGTGTGTGTGTGTGTGTGTGTGTGTGTGTGTGTGTGTGTGTGTGTGTGTGTGTGTGTGTGTGTGTGTGTGTGTGTGTGTGTGTGTGTGTGTGTGTGTGTGTGTGTGTGTGTGTGTGTGTGTGTGTGTGTGTGTGTGTGTGTGTGTGTGTGTGTGTGTGTGTGTGTGTGTGTGTGTGTGTGTGTGTGTGTGTGTGTGTGTGTGTGTGTGTGTGTGTGTGTGTGTGTGTGTGTGTGTGTGTGTGTGTGTGTGTGTGTGTGTGTGTGTGTGTGTGTGTGTGTGTGTGTGTGTGTGTGTGTGTGTGTGTGTGTGTGTGTGTGTGTGTGTGTGTGTGTGTGTGTGTGTGTGTGTGTGTGTGTGTGTGTGTGTGTGTGTGTGTGTGTGTGTGTGTGTGTGTGTGTGTGTGTGTGTGTGTGTGTGTGTGTGTGTGTGTGTGTGTGTGTGTGTGTGTGTGTGTGTGTGTGTGTGTGTGTGTGTGTGTGTGTGTGTGTGTGTGTGTGTGTGTGTGTGTGTGTGTGTGTGTGTGTGTGTGTGTGTGTGTGTGTGTGTGTGTGTGTGTGTGTGTGTGTGTGTGTGTGTGTGTGTGTGTGTGTGTGTGTGTGTGTGTGTGTGTGTGTGTGTGTGTGTGTGTGTGTGTGTGTGTGTGTGTGTGTGTGTGTGTGTGTGTGTGTGTGTGTGTGCGCGCGCGCGCGCGCGCGTGCATGCGTGCGCGTGGGAGAGTTTCACGGCTTCTTTTTAGTGCATGCTTGTCCTTCTGCCATAAGCCATCATGCCACATGCCACAAGCCATAAGCCATAATTCCATCATGCCACAAGTATACAAATTACAGAGTGAGAGTGTCGAGCCGCCTATCGGGCAGAGGGCGAAATAAATTATTGCTTCCACTTTCCGGTGCTAAAACTAGAACAGCTGATGTTTTATGTGCAGACGCAGTTGTTGCCGGTCGATGGTTACGACTGTAGCAATACTTACGAAAGCTATAAACAGTGCTCTTTGTATGAGCGCCATGTACATCATCGCTAAAATGAACTCTTTATCCATGTTTTGTATGCAATTAATGCACCCCGTGATGCTTTCCTTATTGCATATAAATTTTTTTAACTTTAAATTTTGGTATTTTATGTTACAAAACAACGGTCTCATTATGAGGCACGCCATAATGGGGGACTCCGGATTGACTTTGACCGCTTGAGGTCTTTTAAAGCGCAGCTAAATTTAAGTACATGGTGTTCTTGTATTTCGGCCCCATCGAAATGTGGACGCCATGGCCGGGATTTGATCTCGTGACCTCGTGCTCAGCAGCGCAACATCATAACCTCTAAGCAACCGCGGCTGGTTCCTAACTGCATGCCACTATATGTTAACATCCACAAAATAATATTGAAGAGCAACAGCAGCTTAATTCATTAGTTGCGATAAGAGTGGACTTCCAAGTCGCATGGGATGGTCTTAGCCATATGAGTACATAGCTCAGAAGGAACAACATACAATACAGTGGAAATATTTATTGCACAACTTCTACAAAATTGTTCGTTGTTCCTGTCAGAACTGTGCAGGCACATTGTAAGATTGCCTACCTAGCTGAAGACAATGGCAGCAAAAAAATTTTGGTTGCCACAAGTATTTTTGAGGGAACACGTAGACGTTTCAGTTCGTGTTGAAGGCCGCTCAGGAGGGAAAAATAGTAATAGTAAACTCCACAACACATCGACACTGGCTCAGTTACCTTTAATGTGTTCAGTAATGCTCTCTCATTCGCAGGTAGCTCGGGGTAAAAAGGCTTCAGCATCTTGAGAAGGGAAGTCAGGTGGAAAGCTGGCACTTTAGTGGAGAATGCCCAAATGCGCAGGCGGCTATAAAGAGATGACTCAGTATTGTGAGCAGTTACTATATATACGGACTTGTCCCAACATCTCCAGAGCTGTTCCAAACACGCATCTTCGGCGTTAGGCAACGTGAAAGTGTCTCCTTCCGTGCCCGACGAAGAAAAACCACATGGGTCAACCTCGTCGGTGACCGATGAGCAAGGTCAACTGTCCGTGCCGTGCGACGAAGGGTGCTGCACATGTTGGGTCACTAACTTGCACAAGCGGGTTTCCTCCCTCGCTGTACTGTCTCGTTTACCGAGTGATCGTCGCTGCGGCAATCGTCACTTGACCCAAAGCAGCTAACGAGTTCAGAACGGAAGCTTCAGCTATCCTCCAACGTTTCTGCCTGCCGGATACTTCATTTAGCGCGCATTAAACCCGTTGCATTTTCAAACCGTGACAGGCGTGAACTTCGTACGGAGCAGCAGCGAAGACGCCGCGGAAGGAACTTCACGCAGCAGTGCTTTTACGTCGACAGGCGTCCTAGTGAAAAGCGCAAACCACAGAATATTCAGCAAAGTGGAAAGCTAAGCTAGCTGGTATTGGTTCCATCGGTATACGACATCGTGACAGACGAAACACAGAAAAGAGAACCATAGGATGAGCGCTCGTGCTGTGGTTTTCTTTTCTCTGTGTTTCGTCTGTCGCGCTGTCCTCTACCATTGGCACAGAATATTCTAAGAGTGACCACCAACCGGACAAAGAAAGTACGCTATATTGACAAAAGGCTTACCGTTTTCTTCCAAGCCAGCATGCTACATTTCAAGTTTTGCGTAGCGAAGGCCAAGGAAAGCACGCACTTTGTGAAAGCATGGATATGGCATGGAGGCAATTGACGGTGCCACTAACCGTAGGACTCCTGCCAGTCGGCAAAGGCTCTGACATTGGCTATTGCAAAATATAGGGCAAGTGATCCACGTTTGCAATTTCGTAAACAAAAAATAAAACAGCATCATTACATAATGTAGTGATAACATACTGTCAATTACATTTTTAAAGCGCTTAGGGTACACTTATGCCTTCACTGTCGGTTTCAATTTTCTGTGCAGTATGTCCCTGCAGCCACGACTGTGCCTGAATCAACACTCAATATTATAAGCAGTGCGTAAATAGGGTAATTTATGCAAGAAGCGCAGTCTGCCAGTCGCATTTGATCAATTTATTTTGAATATGCTGTGCAGGTGCACGCATGTGCTCAGAGTGGGCAACGTTAGAGCAATGGTGTGTACGTGTTAATTGTTAGATAATCTGCATGAGAAACGCTTTTATTTGTTAATACCACTAAAATAAGTGATATTGCGGCAAATATTCGGTCGTGCAGGCTGTGTGGTAGCCACGTGGCCAAATGTGAGCCAACACCTTTCAACATTCGTAAACGTTGGCGCACTATCGCTGAACGTAGCCAAACGTAATGTAAAATTCGACAACATTAACAACATTGTGGCAATTTCGCATCAACAGTTCATGCTACCAGGTATAATTCTCGCAAAAATAACTGGCATACCTTGATAGCTCGTTGGGGATATGGTGGTGACACGCCTTCTTTCGTGAGTGCAAGTGCATGTAAAGGATCTTGATTTGATGGGTTCACATATAGAACGATTAGTATAGTTAAAGCTTGGTTGCGATCGAGTCAGCGCTTGCTCGATACTTGACCTGTTTCTCCGCCTTTGTTTCGTGTCATTTAACACTGTCCTTAAAAATGCTCTATCTCAGTTTCTCTCTTTTCGACCTCGGTTTACAACCTGTTATAACTTTCCAATAAACTTCTTTGCTCAGCCTATCTTTAAGCTAATTTACCCATCAACTCAAGGCTTCACCATATCGTTGGTGAACATACGTAGTGGACTTGGGCAACTAGTGCTGGGCAGGTATCAGATGCGGTGTTCCAAGTAAAACAGCCTAAACAGTATCTGTAGTGCACCATTGTCTTACTACATCAAGGCCAAACAACGCCTGTTTGACCTCAAGCACCTTTATCACCTTAAGGTTTAAGATTCTGACTGTGCCCTGCAATAGATAGCTAAAGCTAATATCCTGAAATATCGAACCACTTTTATAACCAATGCCGCAACGCGTTAGGTTGTGGCGCGCCATCTTGCAGCTAATTGGAGTAAATGTGAGGCCCTTTTCATTACGTTATGCGTGAAGCAGCACAATTGCCGCAATTCGTGTTTCCACTAGTTCGAACTACCGAGATAACTTTGCGCAAACTGCATGCCGTGTGTACTGGCCTGCCATCTGCGCACGGATCTACTAGCCCTTTTCACTATACGCAACATTATTCCATTTTGCTAGCCGTCGTTATAGACCAGCATTTCCTTTTTTTTTTTCACTCTCGCACCCGCGTTAGAGCAAGGCTACACAATCTCGACTCCATTCAATAATACCTGTCGGCGCGGCCCGCGTGATGACTGCGGACATAGGGAAAGCAATTCAACTCTATGCTGCAGCTTTGATGACGAGACAGCTGATGGCGAGCGAACGGCAGGCAAGCAGTAAGAACTGACTGAAGGCTGGCACGGCCGTTCATTCGACTGTTCCCGCAGTATCCGCCATAGGATGGCTGCCACCTACCGGCGTCGAAAATTTAGGGCCCGTATTCACAAAAGCTTCTTACGCTAAAATTGTTCGTAAGAGAAAATTGTAGCCAATCCTGATGCTGGACATATCATTAGCTGAGGCGGCCGACCAATGGGAAGCAGCAATTACTAATGAAAAGCTGCGTGAATTCGGCCCCTGGTCTATAGGGCCAACAGCGGACACACGATGTGGCAACTGTGATATGATGAGAAATCGGTCTGAGCGGAGCGGATAGATAACGTCAAGCTAAAACTATCTGATCATTTCACTGGGCGCTGACAAACGCTGACGGTTTTCCGTCGGTCTCATCTCGCAAAGCATCGAAGTGCGATTGATTGAACAAACTTTATTGCAAGATCGTGGAGAACAGTTCTGCCTCGAAGGTGTAGCCCTTAGTCTGAGTACCTATACTCAGCTGCCACACACGATGCCGGCGTTCCTCATCGCGTCGGCATTGTGAGACGCCTGGCATCTGCCGAGGCGCTGTTCCTGCTGCGCTGCAGCAGTTCCCTCACGTGGTGCGTCGCGCCATGTCGCCTCCGCGTAATGTTAGGAGACCGTGTGAGGAGCTGAAGCGCTTCTTCCTTCGCTATCGCTTTTAATGTTTCTCCTTCGGGCAAACGGCCAGCTCTCTGTCAACTCGCAGCATTCGGAAAGTAATTTACGGTTTCTTTTCGTCGTCAGTGAATACGCGGCGGCCTCGATAAAATTAGCGCCATTGTCTCCAAAACTGGCGCTAATAATACGATTAAACCATTTGTGGTGCAGCGCCGCATGCATATGACTTTGTGTATGGGGTGAATATTTAACGGGATCACTCTCGGGTTTACTTTGGATAGGATTAAATGTACTGTGCGACATTACGTACAAAAGATCTCAGAGGGATAAATAACCACAATCAGTCATACACCAATGACTTTGGGTACCGTTCCCAGTTCGCTTCTTCAGGAGAAACTCCTATTGTACATGCGGATGTTATATCGTCAAGGTGGTAGAAGAGATGATAGAAAAATCCCAGGAGGTCACGTACCGTAAATGAATGAAAAAGAAATGTACAACCGAGGTCGCTCAGACATCCCAGACAATCCAGCAGCATACCTTGTAAGTAGATAAGAAATAATAAACCCCAGCGTCAAATTTCATGTTCCTTATATAAGAACAAAGGCAGCCACTCGGAAAGCAATACTGAAGAGTCTTTGGCCTATTGGGGAACGTGACTCGATTGAATGTACTTCAATCGGAAACATTTTTAAGCAGTACTAGGGTCCTTCAACAGAAGGACCCTATTAATGCCTCAGGAGTGGTTAGCAAAAGAAGCCTGGAAGAGCGAAGCAGTTGGAGCCTTCCGATAGAAGGTAAAGAAAGAGCAAGAGCTTGTGGAAGAGCAGAAGAAAGAAAAGGATGAAATAACTAAGAGAAACAAGATGAACGCCAGGTCCACGGCAAAGCTTTGTTCCACGGCAAAGCTTTGTAATGGGTCTTTGTATGCATATGAACGCTACAATGAGTTTTTCATCTTCTTTTGATGAAAAACGCTACATGGACGTTAGCGGAATAAGTCGATATTTATTAGTGTAACTATGGGTACCGACGCGAAAATGTACAAAGCATCGTCCTACTGGCTTGACTTTCCTCCAGTAAAATTTGTAGCGCCTTGGAATGCAAATATGTGAAGTTGAATTATTTATCGGTAGTTCATTGTAATTTGTCATTGAAGGGGATATTCCAGCACTTGCCAGCACAGCTTTTGACAGCTTGGGCAATGGCAAATCTGAATGATAGCTTTGCACATGCGTGGCAACGTGCTCCACAATTTGGGATTTTCCTCCCGAAATGACCGACACAGAACTGCGAACAGATGCGAATCAGAGACGAATGTGTGACGAGTGCTTGACAGTACAGCGCACCTGCAGCTTCAAAAAGAGCGGTTCTGATCCTTTTACTCGTCATTAGACGGACTCTAATACGGTGATGTCTATATGATGCCGTTCTGGTGGCGCCGTCTCTGTGAGAGTGGCGGAAAAAATGCCAGGCGTCTTCGACGGCGATAATCAAGAGATGGCGCTACCTGCTGGTTCAATTAATTCGCGCGGTACGTTTAATTTTGGCTCCTGCATCCACCACGTAAGGATTTTAATGCGAAGCATTTTTTGCATCATTATTCGCACTTCGCGGCAGATAGGTAGCTAGGTATATTCCGGTCTTGACCCGCTTTATTAAAGATGAAATAATGTCCCACCGATGGTGAACGTGAACCTCTGGCGTCGAGCACAGCAGCTGGGTTCACTCCAAAAAAAAACTTACACCCTCTGGGGTTTATCTTGTCCCACAACGATAATGGCCATTTGCCTTGCCCGCGTTTCTTTTCTTCAACGCTGAGAGCCTGGTCCTTCCCTGGTCCTTATATATATATATATATATATATATATATATATATATATATATATATATATATATATATATATATATATATATATATATATATATATATATATATTGTTGTAAAAACAAGTTGACATACTTGTTAAGGAAAGTGTTGTGAGGCCATCATTGTCCTACTATACGCCGCACCGGTCATTCTAGCAGAAAAGAAAGGCGAGGGACGCACTCGTTTATGTATTGGCTACCGCAAGCTGAACTCCGTAACGGCGCCCAACAATCAGCCAATTCCCCGGATTGACGATGTCCTTGACCACTTGGGAAATGCAAAGCTTTTTACTACATTGGATGTGACCTCTGGATACTGGCATGTCCGAGTGCATCCTGACGACATTCAGGAAACTGCATTTGTCACGATTGATGGTCTTTATAAATGGCTAGTGATGCTGTACGGGTGGCAGAATGCTCCTGCTACATCTGAAAAAGCTATGTAGTCAATAATAGCGAACCACCGGCTCAGTAATGTAATCAACTGCTTTGACGATAATTTTTTATATTCAGAGACCTTTGACGACCATCTGCGACATCTCGAGGGATTACTGAAACCTTTTAAGGACGATAATGTAAAACTGAAACGCAAAAAGTGCCAGTTTGCCAAGTCCAGCATCGAGGATTTGGGCCACAAAATTTCACAAGGAACTGTGACACCTAAGCAGAGCAACGTTGTTGCGATACTCAATTTTCCAACACTCAAACGAGAGAAAGAACTCCAGCGTTTTCTCCGCACCGCAAAAACCTTACCGTAAATACATCCCTCATTTCAGCGTTATCGCTCTTCCTTTCACAAAACTGCTCCACAAGGACACTGAATGGAAGTGGACGGATGTATGCGAAAAGCCTTTTTGGAACTCAAGATGCGCATAACTGAAGAACCAGTGCTTCGCATATGCGACGCTTCAAGACCATGCACACTATACTGCGATGCATCTGGTGAAGGGATTGGTGTCATGCTGAAGCAGCCAAATGAAAAAGACAATGAACATACAGTTGCCTATTATTCCCGTAAGCTACTTAAGCACGAAGTTAATTACGCCACCGCAGAGAGAGAATGTCTTGCCATCGTAGATGCGATTGCTAAGCGGCATTGTTATTTTCATGGGAAGTGTTCACTGTTGTAGCGGATCATTCTACGCTACAGTGGCTGAAGAATGTCCATAATCTTCAAGGTTGGCTCGTTCGGTGGTCATTAATGTTGTCAGTGTATGAGGTGAACATTAAACATCAGAAAGGCGTAAGCAATGTTGAAGCTGACGCACTTTCCAGAGCTCCTGTTGTGCAGTTTCTCTCGCCCACCGATCTTCAGAAATGTAACAACAAGCGCCCCAGAGGAACGTACTTGCTAGAAAATGGCATAGTCATCGTCAAAAAGAAATGCCTAAGGAACATATACGTGCCTCATGAGCTGCGCCCAACCATTCTTAGGAACGCTCATCAATATCAAAGTACGGATAGCTTGAGTCACTGCCTCCAGCTGAAGAACCTTTTGATGTCCTTGCAATAGACATCATTTATTTATTTATTTATTTATTTATTTATTTATTTATTTATTTATTTATTTAATTATTTATTTATTTATTTATTTAAACATACCTTACAGGCCCCTAGAGGCAAAGGGGGAGAGTACACTCAAAGGTTATACAATACTTAGAATACATATGTGAATACACATACAAAAGGTGAGGTATATATATATATATATATATATATATATATATATATATATATATATATATATATATATATATATATATATATATATATATATATATATATAGTGTGTGTGTGTGTGTGTGTGTGTGTGTGTGTGTGTGTGCGCGTGCGTGCGTGCGTGCGTGCGTGCGTGCGTGCGTGCGTGCGCGCGCACGCGCCCAATTTCAGCAGCATCCACTTTTGCTTACGAGGCAGGCCTTCATGCCACACACAGCCACAAAGAAAGGACCGAGTTCTATCCTGAACTGCCAAAACCACGCGCGCCCGCCGAGAGCACGCGCGCATGCATGCATACATAAACACACAAATGAGACGTTCCATATTTTTTATCATCACTTTAACACATTTTACTTATGCATAAGGGAACATTTCTAGCACTGCCAACCCTGCGCATCGTACATATTGATGCGAAAGCGTCAAATGGCTCATTGAGCGAAAAGGCCGGCATGCAGCGCCTGTAGCAGCGAAAAACACAGTACCTAACTTCCAATTGGCTGCGACGTCACGTCACCCTGGCTCGCGCTTGCTGGCTCAAGCAGCTATGGAGTCTGAAGCATCTACATCGTTGGCGGCCTCAACGTCGGCAGTAGCGAAATGTGGCCGCCCTCGCCAGCGCACTGCAGATGAAGCAAGGAAGCGGAAGAACGCAGCAAAACGAGTGAAGATGCCGGCAGCGAAATCCATCATCGTCGTCAACTCACCCAGTACAGAGCGGTCGGAACGAGCATTAATGCAAACATTACTCGCAACGCAAAACACGAGGGTCCAGGCAGCGGCGTTCAATTGGACATAAATGATTTCGCATTCCCAACTTATAAGAAGTTCTTGGGCTTCCTCGGAGCTTTTGTTTCTTAGAAGACATTGTGATGCACAGGAAATAAGTGTCTTACTTGTAACCTGTGTTTAAACATATGGGACGCTCATGCAGAACAACTGTCGTCTAAGCATGCCAGGCTAACACCGCCTACTGATACATCGCTACCATCATTTTGCAGATATCTTTTTCTAACTGTTCAGCGTTTGTAGTCTCTCTGCATGTGCGGTGTATCAGTTTCGTGTGAAGCTCCCTGTAATTAGTGATGTGTTCAATTCGCGTGAAAGCCTGAGTTTGTGAGTCTGTCGTCGAAACAGACCTGCCTGAGCCTGATTCTCGTGAGTGCGGGTGGGAATGGATGATTAAAGCTTTGGTGAGCTTGAGTCTGAGTGGGCACGGCTAAGTACAGTTTTGGTGAGTTTGAGTACGAGTGAACTCAGCTGAGTAAAATTTTGGTGAGGCTGAGTCCAGGAGTGAGCCCGGCTGAGTGGAATTTTGGTGAATCTGTGTCCTATAGAGAGCCTGGCTGAGTAGAAGTTTGGTGAGTATGAGTCCAAGCGAGCCTTAAGCAGAAACTGTAACTTGTGAGTGAGGCTGAGCAAGTTGCGCTTATTTTGCCGACCTATGCTTTGACTTTGTACGTCCTTGACCAACGCAAGGCTACGCGCAACGTGCATATGCACAAGATCGAAGTATGTTTGAGCACAAACCGTCCTTGTTGCCCGTTCAGAAGCATCAATTTCCTCGCCTGTTCCTAAAGGAAGCATCAAACTGAGCGAAATGTGAGATGCTGGCTTTTCTTTTCGAGCAGTTCCAAGTTGTAATTTGTATAATATGTGAATTCGGTGTTGTCGTCGACACCAAACGTCTAAGATTATCCTGTGAAAATTAAAGAGAAGTAGATGAAAAAGAAAACAGTTGGCTATATTATTCTGATGTGTTACTGCGTACTTTCGATTTTAGTCTCCTATACATGCCTATTCAAGCTCGATGCACTTTTCTCTTCTTTGCCTACGTAAGCCTTCTAGCATTTTTGTGTGGTTTTGTAGTAAACTACTTTTGTACATATTTTCTATCGTGTTTGGTGATTTTGTTTGTTTGTTTGCGCAACCAAGTGTCATGATGTAGTGCACATCGCTTTCCCTTCGTTTGTGCCACAGAATGATTTTTTTGCTTTATTTTGATGTATTATTTGGAAATGCTTCTAAATGATTCCTATTCAAAATGGGCTGGCGGGCTCGCCAAGTTGCCTACGCAGATTTTCTTTCCTAGGTCATCCCAGTGCAAAGAATGAAGAATTAAACTGCCATCCAGAGGCCTTGCACTGCAGAGTTCTTTAGAGTTTCAGTTTCGTTGTCGAAGTCCACGAGGGATATTTCCTTGGCTGTGCCTATCGGATTATCAGTTAAACTAAAGAACGGCACGTTAACATCCAGAAGGAGTAGTAATGAAGAAAAAAAATGTGCAGATCGCACGCACCTTAGGAATGGGTGTTATGCGAAGCATTTTGCAGATACCTGTGCGTCCATGATTGTTTGGGGTTTCCGCAAGACCATACCAGGTGGACGATTGTGTATGTGTAAATTCAGTAGTGGAATGTGACTCGCGAGCGAACGCTTGTGTGACGACAGCAGCACGATGACGACCACATTGAACACGATTGTATGACAGCAAGGGCATGATTTCTGTGCCGGCCGTTGGACGCGAGCTTACGATGCATGGCGATGGTTGGGTTCTACATAAGTAGCGGACGAGCGTAAGCGAGAGAAACACGGATTCGATGCCATATCTGCGACTACGTGCTATACAATCGTACGTATCTATGGCTATATGACGTGACGTATGTGCAAACGAGGATGTCTAACCGAAAAATATACTGGTTAGATTCGGGTCCTGGTTCAATGCGCTCCGATTTCGTTCCGGTTCAGTACTGGTGCGGAGAAATAAAAGTTTATAGCGGTTCGCGAACCGTTTCGCAAACCGGTTCGCAAACCGGTGCGGCGCTCTGCGCTCCTTGCGTTCTCGCGACTTGCGCACAATAGGCCATCAGGTACGGATGTGGTTCAAAGTCACTTCGCTCTCTTCGCATTTGTCCCGGGGGCTTACCGGGAGAGATGCAAGCGCGCCTGCAGTCGTCCCTGGTCTCGAAGCGGTTGTCGCCGACCAGGCAGTAGCGCAAGTCGCCCACGAAGCGCGAGCACAGATTGAGCTCGTAGTCAAAGTACGCCAGGAACTTCTGCTCGTTGATGTCGGTGCAGGGACCTGTCTGCAGGTCGCGCTGGCGGCTGTTCAGGCCGGCTCCGACTGCACGGCATACGTATAGCCCGTCTGATCAACGGTGTACAGCTTTAGGCAACGGGAGCGCTTACCTGCCGAGTACGCTTCGTAAAGCTCGTGCAGCGGCGTCTCGTTGAGTACTGCAGTTGAAGAAAAAAATTATCCGACGATTACGATACTCCCTAATGCGAAATTTGAGCGCAGCTCTATACGTGTTTCCATTTCGCGATATTTTGAAGCAAAGAATTTGAGAGAGACATGTAGCAGAGTCGGTAATGGTCGAAAATCTGATCTGCGGATCAAGCGAGCCGGCGTTTATACATGACTCGTCAAAGGTTCCAGTGTGATCGCTGGTGCCGCATGGCTTCCAGAAAGTACTATACAATTCGCATAGCGCATACAATCAGATTAAGAAACAATCTCACACAATAACAACCAAAACAAGCGCGAACGAGACCGACCCAACAGAACCAAACAGGCGCGGGCGAGAGCTGTGGCGCGAGCAGACGATAGTACGAAACGAGCGGATCGGCTGAGACCAGACACGAGTGCGCATCGAGCCGTAAGGAGGGTCCGCATGACACCAGCATCGCGCGCGCACGTCACTGAAGGGGCCGCTCTCATTGGTCTCCGCCATTCGCGGCTCGCGTCCTTCGTCTCCCACTCCAGCGAAGGGGGGCGGAGCTGGTTACGAGGCCGACGACAACGCCGACGACGACGACGACGCGAAACCCAGGAACGGACGCCAAAGAGCTGCGCTCTAAAAAGAGGTGGGAGAATAAACATCTTTTGTACGCAATTAGTCAGGCCACCTATGTCTCCAGGAAGGTCACAATGTGGGATAAGTGGCCGTCGTGGAAGATTGCAGAGAAGGCAATACAGGAGGGTTAAGAACTGAGCTTGTTGGTGCATTTCGAAACTTATTTGAGGGAGCGCTAAACAACGGGACAAGGACAGACTAAATCCCCTTAAACTTCGTAAAGTAGTGCCACGCTTTGAAGAAGGCCGCCTCCTCCTCGCGCGCTCTGGCCGAGGCCGACGCCACGTCGCTATTGGCCTAACAGCATCACGTGGGCCCTCGCGCCGTGCATCAGCGCCATTTTTGCTCGAGAAGCGTCTACGGAGTGGGGAGGAGCGCATGCTGGCACCGTTGCTACGCTCGAGCAGTGTAGGCGGCGCCACGGTCGAGGAGGGAGCGTGAAAGAGAGGAGAAACGAGGAGGAGTGAAGGCGGAGGAGGAGAGTGTCACTACTTTATGAAGTTTAAGGGGCTTTAGGACAGACGACACAAGAGCATAGACTAACCACCGTTCTTTTTAATAAATGAATGAATGAACATATGTACTAGATGACGATATGCAAATAGTTAACATCCGTTTACTGCGACGCTAAATTGTCAACTTATCAAGGAATCCGAGCGCAAAGTCATGTCAGTCAACCAGACGATCAAACTTTTAAGATAACTGACTTTTTTTCGGCTAAACTTGGTGATGCCACGCTTAATTTATCGGATTCAGAGGGGTGTAGGGAGTAAGCGGTGATATATTAACGACAAGGAGACGTTAAGCGACGTTGTAGGCATTGTCGGGGAAGGGCCACTATGTCTGCTCCTGTAGAGCCTTGCGGGAAGCACTCACTCACTCTCTTACTAATTCACACAGTGATTAAGTGAGAGTGAGTGACTCTTTAAATGTAAAATTTAAAAAGAAACCTTAGATGTAAAATTACACATCACTCACTCACTCACCCAGTGAGTGAGTGAGTGAGTGAGTGAGTGAGTGAGTGAGTGAGTGAGTGAGTGAGTGAGTGAGTGAGTGAGTGAGTGAGTGAGTGAGTGAGTGAGTGAGTGAGTGAGTGAGTGAGTGAGTGAGTGAGTGAGTGAGTGAGTGAGTGAGTGAGCGAGCGAAGAAAAATTTACATGTTTTAAAATAAAGCCACGCATTTGAAAGAAGTCTAAGCACAATAAAGGTGAGATTTTAATTTTTAAATGTAAAATTACACACCTGATTGTACAGTAAAGCTCACAGTTCACTAATGTGATCTGTCATGGACGAAGCACTGCCGCGCACTAACCCTGGCTGATTTGCAACGATGAAATAAACCCGGGTACTTACTTTGTGTCTTTATTATGTCTGCAAAAAAGAAAAAGGTACACGTTTGTCAACTAAAAATATTTGAAGAAATTTTAGATTATTTTATTGAATTTCATGTAATGTCTCATTGTCATACGGTAAGAAATCATACAGTCAAGCCACCCATAAATTCCCCAGTCGATGGTATAAACTCGAAAATATTAAAAAGTACTAAGCACGTCACAAGAATTATTTTGTCGTACATATTTCAGCAATCCCTCTCCTCTGGCATGGTCCCACAGCATTGGAAAGTGGGAAAGGTCATTCCAGTTCCAAAAAAAGGTAAGTCATCATCACCTGTAGATTACCATCCAATATCCCTGACGTGTATTTGTTCCAAACTAATAGAACACATTTTTTTAATTCTCAAATTGTAAATTTTCTTCTTTTAGATAAATTTTTTTCACCCTAACCAGCAAGGTTTTCAAAAAGAGCTCTCGTGCGGCACACAACTTGCACTCTTTGTTAACAATATCAGTTCTAGTCTTCCAACTAACACTCCTGTTGATGCGTTGTTCCTTCACTTCGAGAAGGCTTTTGATAAACTACCTCACAACCAATTATTTCAAAAGCTTTCGATACTAAATCTTGGCCCCCTGGCATTTGATTGGATACGTAGCTTTCTAACTAACCGACGACAATCTGTCTATGCTAATGGTCACTCTTCTGCCCTTTCCCACATAGATTCTGGCATTCCACTTGGACCTCCAACATTTCCCCAGCTTACCGCCGTTCCAACCGCACTAACCACAACAAGGCCGTGTATCCTCCTCCAGCCCCAACCATCACTCATCTAATTTCATTTTTGTTCGTACCTCAAGAGACTGGAATGACTTTCCCGCTTCAACTGTTCTTCATTAGAGCCCTCTTCATTTTAAACACATCATCTAAGAACTAAATTAAGTTAAATAAAATGTACGCGCCCACCCTCATGCAAAACCCCTTCGGGGGCCTTTGAGGCATCAGAAATAAATAAAAGGGGATCTCATCTCGACAAAGCGAACGCTTTCTTGCAAAGGAGGCTCCAAGATGTGAGAAAACTGAAGAAATGTCATAAACGCAGTAAAGCGTAGTCGTAGCGACAATAACATATTTGTTTTGTTTTGCTTTGCTTTCTTTAGTTAAGCAATTGGGCTATAGTGGACATAAATCATTAAAGCTAGGAACTCTTTGGAGCGTACCGTGTTTCAGGGCTCTTCCAGTGTAGACCAAGACGAAGATTAGCGACGCGAGGATAAACGCAGACCAGGTGAGCACGATTACGGTCCTCGTGTCCCCAGCGTTGGACATGAAACTGTGCAGACGAAAGGGAACACTTGAAGGCTGGATACCGTCAGTCTTGTCTGTAATGACACACTTTTAAAGGGAACACCAATATAGTATTCATTCTTACACAACTTCAAAAAGGCCTCAATATCTTCTTTTTTTTTAGAAAATTGGCAGCTGATACGAACTATTAGGTAAACATCATTTATAAAGAAAAAAGTGATTGCTCATGCCTTGTCTGATCGTGGTACTACATGGTACTGGCATTCCAACTGCGTCACACTCCTAAAGCTCAATCGCACTGTACATACATATTTGCTTCTGCTCGCTAAAAGCAAGGACTGGAAGCGTTGGAGCAGTTCGCAACCACTTTTCACTGTGATTCTACAATAAATAGTGTGGTGTTTACGTAGTATAGCAAGCATCTAGCTGTGACAGACGCGGCTTTGGGTGTTCCGGGTTTACTTTTACAGCCAGGTATTATATAGCGCGAACCCACAGCTGTGTGCTCGTTCTGCTTCCGTCGAAATAAGGCAGCGTCAGTAGGGCATTGAACCCACGATCCCATGCCCAGCAGCTGCATTGACTTACCACGCCTGGGGCGCAATTCAAAACTCACTGGCGACCGTTCTTTTAATCTTTACGCGGAACCAAGAGACAGTCCTTTCAACAGCTACTTAAGACACCTTCGCCCATTGAGTTTCATACTATTGCTAGAGCGAACTGTGGCGCTAGCATCTACGGAAGCTGCAAGCCAGCAGGGGAATAATGAGCAGGGCATGGATTTGCCTAAACTACTTCTGGCTTTAAATTGCAGTGTGCCATGCAAAGTGATCATTCTTCAAGAAAGAGATGCGCTGTAAATAATCGAATGTGCGTTATTAAAATTGTCCGATGGCAGGATTCGGACACAGGGCAGGACCCATAGCACGAAAGTCCGATATTGAAGTAATATTGCCACTGACGCATGGACAAGCGAAACCACTGAACTCAGCAGCGATTACGCAAGCTTATTACCCTCTGCATTAAAAACATAAGTATAAACTGCTTTGAAATTTCGGCCACATTAGGCCCAGATGAAGCATAAGAAATGAAGCCACAAGACCGTCTGAAGCTCCAAGCGAGAAGATCGGACAAATCCATCTACTGCCCATCATACCCATGGCGGCTGAACGACAGCAGCGCCGGCGTTCCCTCTAGTAATTGTCGGAAACTCGACGCCTTCGACATATTCATCGTAGTTCACATATCCAGGTTCCAAGTGACGCAACTGTTACTCTTGCGCGCCTGCAGAAAGCCGTGATGCCTTTCCTTTATCATCAGCTCTACTTACGTCGACGTGCTAGTCTCGCCTGTAAATCAATAGAACACACTGTCATTGGCCTCCACAAAAAACTATATATGCGATTGAGTCCGCTTCTACTCACTGGGAAAGCGTGTGAAAATGGACGACATCCTTCCAGCTCTCCCGAAGAATAGTTGGCTTACTCAGATGCAGACTCAGCGGATTTGGTTTGGTTTGGTTTGGAGCCTGTAGATGTAGCACAACCCACTACGGGGGATTGGCCATGAATCGGGCGGCAGTGGGTTGAAAAAGAATGAATACCTAAATAGGAATTTTTTTTTTAATGAAAATGTGATATTAAATTAATTCTAATCGTTAATAATAATTTTCATGATATAGTTTCTTAAGCTTACAAGTTCATATTTTTGGTTTCTTGTTTTGGAAAATAAAACCGTAAATTTAGCATGGAAGTCTCCTTGTTTCCATTATAAAATTATATATGGCATCACATACGTTCCTATTACAGTGTCCTAGTGCCGACGCCCCCAGAGACAGAATAATAGGTAGCGTGATGGCTAATCCAAGTTGGCGGAAGGGACCTTCTAGAAGTCGTTTTCTATGCACGTTGAATCTACGACACTCAATAAAAAAATGATCCATAGTTTCGGGTTCATTGCAGTAAAAACATTTAGGAGAAGGTGCCAAACCAGACCTGTGAGAATAGAAATTAAGCCGTGGTATTCGGCAACGCAGACGCGTAAATGAAACTTCAAATTTTCTTGTTGCACACCACCCGCTGTGCCAAGGAAATCTAAGGTGCTGAAAATCGACGTTATCTAATACACATGATTTGGCATGTTCTTCTTGGATGGAAAATTTTTTAAATCTTGCAGAAGTGACGTATGCTGAGGGTTTTAAGATCCTCAGTACCGGGCCTTTAAGAGATGCCGCTGCTAGTGCGTCTGCTGACTCGTTTAAAGTGAGCCCCACGTGTCCTGGCACCCATACCAGGTGGATGAGGCGTAAATGTTGGGGAACCAGTGAATGAAATTCTTGGAGAATGATACTTGAATTGGGCACAGATAAAGCGGAGCAAACAGACAAGGAGTCGGTTAAGATTACGGCTGAAGAAATAGATGTCGGAAGTTTGCGTAGAGCGAGGATGATTGCCAATAACTCTGCTTGAAATATTGGCGTAAAATCGGGTAGTCGAAGAGAGAAAGACCAATTTAATGATGTCGAAAAAATGCCCACTCCGGCCTTCTCTTCACTGACAGAAGCATCTGTGGCTATTACTGCATTTATTTGGAGGTTTTCAAGGTGGTCATCTAATAAACCTTTTAGGTATCGAATAGGTAGAAGCTTAGCGTTATTGGGAAATATATCGCCAAATTCAACACTTACTGTCGAAGTAGGTAAATTTTGAAAAGCCACATCACGGATTGATATTTGTAATGGCTGTAATAGTTTCTGCACAAAAACAACCTGGGGACAATGCAGTCTGGGCCATTGATTCTCAAAGAATGCGGTTGGTTCTCGAGCAAAAATATAGTAGGAGCGTCTCTGGGGAGAGGCATAGATGTTTAGAAATGTTTGGACTGTCAGTATACGAAATCGAGTTTGAAGAGAAGGCAGGTGAGTTTCATGATATAAGATATTATTTGCTACAAATTTTGGAAGGCCGAGACACAGACGTAGTGATTCGCGTTCTAAAAGAACCAGAGGACGTAACTTATACGTAGGACCTCCTGAAAATAACACGCATCCAAACTCTAGAATGGGGCGGACATACATACAATAAATCATCAGCAAGGTCTCCCTGCGCATTCCAAAACGACTGCTGCAGACTCTTCGTAATAAACCAAGAGCGCGTGCTCCCTTAGATGCGATGTATTCTATGTGTGTCTGCCAATTTAGCTTTTCGGTGTAAATCATGCCCAGATATTTTAAAGAATGTACCTGCGGAATAATCTCCTGGCCATATGACAGTGTTATTCGGATAGGAAAACTCAAGGGAAAGACAAGGATCGCACTTTTGTTGACATTTAGCGACATTTGTATTCCTTTTAGCCAAGTTTCAATCTGATTCAGATACGACTGCAAAGTTTTATATAGGCTATGTATATCATTCGATACCGTGAAAAATGCGATATCATCAGCGTATACGTATACCTGTACGTCATGATGTGTCGGGATGTGATTTAGTAGAGTATTGAATAGTACTGGGGAAAGTACCGCACCTTGAGGGACGCCCCTTGTCTGTTTGTAACTTTTAGATGAAACACCGTTTCGATAACAATAAAACGTTCGTCCGCTTAGGAAATTTTGAATCCATGCAATTATATACTGTGGAAGATTCACACTATTGAGACTATTGATTAAAGTACTGTGGTCGACACTGTCATACGCCTTCGCAATGTCTAATGTCACTAGGGCCGCATACTGGTTGTTGCGGCGAGCGAGTTGGATTCTACTCTCCAAGTCAACATGAGCACACCAAATTGAGCAGCCGGGCCTGAATCCTATTTGAGAATCATTTAATATTTGGTTCTCGCCTATCCATCTATCAACGTGACCATAAAGAACTCTCTCGATTAACTTTACCAGATTTGAGGTCAGGGAAATAGGTCTAATGTTGTCTATTGAATATCCATCGCCTGGCTTTTTGAGTAGTGGAATTATTTTGGCAACCTTCCAATCTGGATGAATCCATGCATTCTTAATCGAGTAATTTATAAAATTAAGCAGATCCTGGGGATACAATTCGAATAATACTTTTATCATTGCTGTAGTTATGCCATCAGGGCCTGGGGCTGAAGCTGGCAGCATCTTTACCTCTCTCATTAATTCTTCTAATGTGACCGTTACGTACTCATTAGCTGGTTCAGGTGCCGGTATATGATAGGGGCGAAGCGACGTGAATCGGTGCTCTAAGCCTTTTGCAATATCCTCCAGTGACTGCACCAATTCAGTGGAAGTTAAGCTGACTGACTCTACATTAACTGGGGCTGAAACAATCTTTTTAGACCGTAGAAATCGAAATAGGGCTTTTTTATTACTAGACTGCGATAGGTAACTGTAATGTTTGGTGTTATAATTTTCTTTCGCTTTTTCAACTGTTTGCCTGAATGTAGCTGCAGCAAACTTATAGTCATTCCAATTTCGTGGACATTGATTATACAGTAACTTTCTCCAGGCTGCCTTTCTTCTTCTATATTCGCGTGCACAGTCCGGATTCCACCATGGAGAATAAGTACCACCTTTTGTTGACTGCATACTGAACTTGCATTTTTTATAACTGTCACTTAGCACTTGACACAAATTAACTGCCTTAACTTCATCATTTAGGCCAACCTGTTTTTCTAAAGCTGATCGCAGCGAAACTTGAAATTTAGCATAGTTAACATAGGTGCGGACATGTTTTTCAACCAAATTAATTGGGCGCGTTATATCAAAAGTTATTGGAAGATGGTCGCTATTTGTGGCCGAGGTAATAGCAGACCAGGAGGAGATTACACAGCCCGAACTGGAAAAAGTGAGGTCTAACACCGAACGCGATGTGCCGGATACATAAGTTGGGGTTCTCGAATTTACACAATTAAGGTTATTTGACGAAACCCAGTCTAACAATCGTTTACCACAAGAGTCGGACCGATAACCCCATGATACGTGGTGAGAATTAAAATCACCAGCTATGATTATATCCTTTCTGCATGCTGCAATCGCGGCATCAAGAGGGCCTGTATTGTGGACTCCTGTAGGGAAATAAGCATTGATTATCGAAAATGGGGCGCATCCAGGAAGCGTTACATCCAATGCTAGAATCTCACTTTCAGTGGAGAATGACTGGTGACTAATTTTAGCTCTATGACAAATCTTTGTTGAGATGAAAAATGCTAATCCCCCTCTACAAGAAGGACGATCTAGACGAAAACTGCGATAATTCTTTAAATGATATTTCTTTTCTGTGGATAACCAAGTTTCTTGTAGAATAATCAAATCAGGAGAAAGATCCTCACAGAGATATAAGAGATCAGCGGCTGCAGCAAAAATGGAACGACAGTTCCACTGCAGTACTTTCAAGCTTCCTATGTTGACGATATTCCGGCAGTGTTAACTGCCGTTTGTAGAATGTTATCCTTTAGGAAATCATCCTTTGATAAGCTCTTATTTTCACTCTTTTTAGCTTTTAGTTTGTGTAGGGTAGTAGCCCTCGGGGAGAATGGGGAAGCACGACGTTTATAAGTTCTAGCATCCAAATCCATGGTCTCCATGCTATCGGAACCGGATTCGTGACTCTGAAAGCCCTCATGTTCTACATGAGTTGCGGGAGCTTCGGAGGCATCAGTACTGCGAGGCGAGATCTCTGCCGATACGTGTTTCTCTATGTTCTCATCGGAGACCGTGATTTCAGAGGCAACACTTGGACGAGCAGGAACATGTAAAATTTGCGACAACTGAGAGGAGAGAACTTGTCCAATGGTCTCTGACAGGTTTACAAATAAAGTGTCAAGGGCTTTTGCCATAGCTTTCTCAACGGCAGCAGCTACAACATCACCAAGAGATGCATCCATGGCTTTTGAGTGACGAGCAGCAGCTGCAGCATAGCCAGATGATTTCTCTAATGAGAGTGCACGAGCTTCACGACGCGAACACCGTTTCCGTTCTATAATTTGTAGAATTTCGAGCTCTTGGTCTCTCGCAGGGCATTGCGCACAGTCCGCAGGGTGGGAACCTTCACACAAACAGCATCGTTCGCTCTGAGAGGAACACGTTTTTCCATCGTGGCTTTCTCCGCAAACGCGGCACCGAAGCTCTGATCGACATCCCTTAAAACTATGGCCGTATCGCCAGCATTGAACGCATTGCAATGGGCGGGGAGAAATTGCTTCCACCCTGTATATTAATGGCCACGCCTTGATCTCTGACGGCCTATTTGTGCCTGCAAAGGTGACAATAACCGACTCTGTGGGGGTTCTTTGATTCTCACAAACGCGTGAACATCGGTAGACGGAGACGGCACCTGCCGGGGAGAACATCTGCAGGACCTCTGAAGCACACAGGCTCGCGTCGACTCCACGTACTAGACCCTTAACGCAAGCTAGATGAGCAGGAATAAAAGGCCTCACCGGGTGGTTCGCGAACATTTCGCACTTCAGAAGGTCGGACACGCAGGTCTGGTCAGGCGAACAGCAAAGAATGCCCCCTCTGCCAAATTGGCGGACCTCGGTTATGCTTTGGAAATGCGGGGTTGCTTTCCGCAGCTCTTCTTGAATCACCTTGGGATTCTTCACGCGGATGAATCCCCCATTGGTCGGCACTAGAGCCACTGGAACGCTGTTAATGCCACTGCGCAAGAAAGCCTCTATAGGTATGTCATTAGTGGGAAGCGAAGCCGTCCAGAGGAAAGATCTCTGGCCGGGAGAAGAAAGAGACATTAGGAACTCTCAATAAGAGGAAAATACAAAACAAAACTAAAGAAAATCAAACCGCCCGATACTTGACCAAATCCCCGCAGAGAATCAGAGCGGGGAAGCGGGGAACCACAGTCGCAAGCGAAAGGTGCCGGCGTTTTCGCTCGAACCCTGAGGGAGCCTGAGCAGGAGAACGGGCGCTCGGTGCGGACAGAACGGCTTGCTTCTTTCTTCTTCTTCTGCTACCGCGTGATTTTAGCCTTCTTCTTCGTATTCACTACGGAATGTGCTACGAATCACTCCAACGTGGCTCCCTTATTCCGCGGCACAGCTTGATTTGGTTTGGTGCCGTTGGATTTGTCTCAACCCACCACAGGTAATCATCCATGAATCGGACGGCAGTATAGGCCAAAAATGTAAGATAACGTAACTTGAATTTGTAAGTTAGGAACGAGGTGTTAAGCGAAGCTATCGGACGACATCTTTTAATGACTAGCAAATAATCAATGTCTATATGCTCACGTGAGCGCTTCGTAGTTTCCTCTCTTGACGCAATATGGGAATGTTAAAGAAAATATAAAATCACAATATGACTGCCTCGTTTTGTTCTATACGCTCCGAGCGATGGATAGCGCTTTTGCAAGAGCGACTGCGGATGCCGTGTACTTTCCGTAAACGAAGCAAATGTAGATACAAGCAGGTGCTTCCACATAAAGCCGGGGTTGATTGGCGGGCTATTCGTTTAGTGGTGCCACATACGCAGCGCTAGATGACAAAAAGAGAACGCTGAGAAAAGATTCAGTACTATTAGATCGACTAACCATTCGACGTGAAAAAGACAATTGGCCCGTGGCTGCCGAGAAAAATATCTTACGTGTATAATACATTTTAGGGTGCTCTGACAGACTTACAGTGACACTGGTCGGAATCACGAACACTGCCAGTTGCGTAGAGGCACTTGCGCGCGTGTTTTGCGTTTGTCCCGCGTAGTTGGGAGAACGATGGCAGCAGGTTTCTTGGTACACATCGACAAGAGACTGCTTTCTGATGAGCTTGTTCTAAGTCCTTGGTCTGAAGCCTACGGCACAACCATAGTTACAAGAGTGGCTGTATATATATCGTTTCTACAAGCCACTGGGCTAGACACATGGCTTTAGTGCGGCCACAACGTGGTGTACTTTTATTTCCTTTCACATCGTGGTGTACTTTCCCTTATTATTCATCATTCATTTTGCGACCCACCCATTTTCCCCAGTGTAGAGTAGCAGGCCAGAGCAAGCCATAGCTCAGGCCGGCCTATCTACCTTTCTGTAAATCTCTCTCACTCTCTCTTTCTCTCTCTCTCTGACATATATGTCCAAATCATCATGTAGTATGTCATATATGCGCACATACGCGCCGTGCACTCGTTTACGAAACTGAGTACCTCTAGGTGTGTGTCTCGAACAACTCGAAGCACTTGTAGCTACATGTGCAACCGTATACGTGTTCATATTCTGAGGGTTCCTGGACTCATGTGCAGACCGTCGTGTTCATGCTGCTTGATTGTATATAGTGACACATTTGTGACAAAATTAACACAATTTGCGACAGCTTTTTTAATTTCTTTCACCAAGCGAAGAACTGTAGCTGATGCCACATAAAGGAGCCAACCTCTCGTATTAAACCATGTCAACAGAATGAATAAGAAGATGCAAAACCAACACTTCTCCGTATAACCATGTCAATAGAATAAATAGGAAGGTTCTAAACCGACACACTGCTCCGAATAACCATGTCGATAGAATTAATAGGAAGGTGCAAAACCGACACTGCTCCTAATAAACATGTCAAGAGAATAAATACGAAGGCAAAAAACCGACACTGCTCGGAATAACAAGTGCACGCATTTATCATTATGGCGTGGCTCTTACGGATAAAAGAGCACACAACGTAGTGTTTATGTCTATTTACCTGCATATATTGTCGCGTCTTCTAACGCTGCGTTTCTGCGTTCCACACAAAGGAGTTGCGACCCCTTTCTTCCCTTACACAGTGAGAGGTGTCGCTGTAGTAGAGAAATGGCAACGTCGGGAGCCAGAAATTTACGCACCACAAATTCGCATTCATAAACCCTTGAATTGAAAGTGCCTCACTAAGCATGTGGCCAAGTACGCGATGAAAACTATGAAACAACCGTTTTCTCGCAAGAGTACAAAGAACAAATGTCAGAATAGACACCTTTAGAGAGATGTACTCTGAAAGCGGGTAATGGACAAGCACACCGTTTGAAGAAGGAGAAAAAGGAGGACATTTATTTGTGGTCAATATTTGTCCGCAACACCATTCTACATACAGTATCAAGTAATTTTGTATCTGCGTGATCACATGTTGCTCCGTTAGAGACAACACTGCGGGTAGCATCAGAAATTAGGCATTCGCTCTAATTAATGGCCGAAAGTGGCCGAGTTGTAAACAGTGCACCCATGTAGAATTAGGCCTTGACCGTGTGCTTTCCAAATCGCTCGACCACAACAGAAAAGGGTTTCGTAAATTACGTCGCTTTAATTCACGTGTTTCTGTCTCCTCCTCGCATTTCCGTTTTCTCCTGAATTATTTCTCCAGGCCTTCTGTCGAAGTCCAATTTCAACAGAGACAACCTCAGAGGCAATGTAAGGACAAACGAAACGCTCGACGCATGCTGACTTGTTTCGAATTTTGAGAGTAGCATAAGTTAAACAGACACCCATTCCCAAAAATTTGCTGTGGAGTACATTGTATTTCAATTTTGTATCACCGCGAAGTGCTAAAGGAAGCGCTTGCACAATTCTGAAACAATGTTGTCGCAGAGGCGCGTACTATTAAAAGCCATGCATGTGAAATGCGCGCGCAAACTCGCCCCTTCATAACCAGCCTTCAGGAATGTTGAAACGTTAGGTGGTTTACCTAACGACTAAATAAAGTTTCTCACGCGCACAATTGTTAACTGAGGCTGGGCGTTAAAAGGAAGTCACATAAATAAGGGAAAGTACGTCTTTTTTTTTTCTTTACGGCTATGCATGTTTACGGCTTGGATCAACATGAAAGCGCAATACTGACCTTGTCACAGTGCACCATGCGTTGAAATGTTCCCACCTGCGGTGAAAGCCCATCGTAACCGCCGTCGCCAAAGATGCAAGGCGCGAATTCTGTACGCATTATAGGATTGCCACAAGCATGCGAGAAAGTTATTAGCGTACAGTTTCTAGTGAGAAACCCTATGGTTATTAGGCTACGCCAAGCATACAGTTTCGTATTGTAATTACTTGAGAGAACACTGGCACTGCGATTGTTATGCCACCATGGTAATGAAGTTTAGTACATGGATTTGTCTATAGTGTTCTTGCTTGTGGCTTCAGACGTTCTTGTGGCTTCATTTATCGCGCTTTATGTGCCTTTTCTCGCCAAAATTTTAAAGCAATCTGCATTTTCTTTAAATGCAAAAAGCAACAAGACTCTGCGAATACGCATAAGCGCTGCGAATTTCAACAGTTCCGCTCGTACGTGCGTTCGTTGTGTAATGGTTTCCATATCGGCCTTGCGTGCTCGAGGTCCTGTGTTCGAATACTGTCGCCGAACAACTTAACTGTTACTACTTACAGTGCAGTACCTTGTCGAAAATAATGACTCTGCGAAGTCACTCAAAGCCAGAAGGAAGAAGTCTATAGGCGAAATCCACGTACTAATCGCCATTCCCATTCTGGCTCAAGCATTCTGCGTACAGCTCCCGTAGGCATTAATGCCCCAGTTCCCTCTAGTAATTGTACGAAGCTACCAAATATGGCAGCCGGTCCTGGCCACGTGCGACAATGGTGCGATCACAGTGCGCGTAAGCTATTGAAACCTTAACGCGAATGTGCAAAGAACTCAATTGTTTATTAAAGTAACAGCTGTAAAATAGGCCTAGCAGTTGCACACGATAGAAAATGAGCAGGCTTCGTTGCTAAACGCAGCTATACAGATAACAAAGACAATCTAATGGACGACGCATTCTCAAAAGATTTCCATCTCGGCACATGCACGCGCACGTAGACAGACGAAGTGCTGCGTCACTCCCGACGCAGAAAGCGCAACGTTTGCGTTCTTTTCTACTCGCACACCAGGCTAACCATGTCGCGCGTGCAACCGGCACCAATTTTCGAGTGTTTCAGTTCGTAGGCCTTCGCTCGCCACTCGCAAGTCATACGCAACAAATGCCCATTAGCCGTTCGCCTGGCGTATACAGATCGCCAACGAGGGACACCGCTGCAGTACGAAGTTGACATGGCGTGTATCTCATATACAGTATAAGCAACGTATACAGCAAGAGCATTCAATACTATGTACAGATCAGGTGATTAAAAAATATATATCTAACGACTAATGTTTTTTCCGGTCGGTGTTCGCCGCCGCGCTACTTTCTTCCTTGGAGCCCCCTTTTCCGGATTTGTGCTGAGGGCTGTAAAACTCGGGCGCCGGCTGCTTCCTGTGCTGTGGTTCTCGGTTCCCTTCCTCGCGGAAGGATTTCTTCTTCCGGCGCTCAGTCTTGTCGACGCCCTTGGTCTTGCGGCGCTTCGACTTTTTCTGCCTGGAATGCTGCCCGTTGGACGAGCGTTCGGTCTCCTTGTGACCGTCCAAGCCGCTGTACTTCAGCGGCGCGTTATTCGAGCTCGCAACCTCGGCGGCGCAGGGACGCGGGCTGCTTTGCCCGTCCGTGCTCAAGACGTCCTTGCCGCCGCCGACCGCGGAGGTGCCCACGTCGGTGGCCGGTACGCGCAGGACGTGCGCGGTCTTCTCGTC
The DNA here is from genome assembly GCF_038994185.2 of Dermacentor albipictus. NCBI lineage: Eukaryota > Metazoa > Arthropoda > Arachnida > Ixodida > Ixodidae > Dermacentor > Dermacentor albipictus. Next base: position 71,945,583 of record NC_091823.1, on the reverse strand, counting down.
GACCGCTGGGGGACCTACATCGAGCAGGAGGAGATGGCGTTAATAAGGTTTTGCGTGCGCTGAAAAAACGAAAACCGGCGGAAGCCTAAAAAACACAGCCTGACAGAACACGTCGCGTGTATTTAAATGCTAGAATGTTCCGAATGCCTTCCGTTCACGTACGATTCTAGATCAATTATTCACATTTCATTTTGCTTGAGTTTGTCGTTACCCGTTTCTTTCTCTTTCTCTCGCTCGTTCTCTATCGTATAACTCTGGACTATCAATATAGTGTGTGACGTTCCGAGTCTTTCCTTGTTTTCATGGTGACCAGACAGCTAAAGAGGCAATCAGTAGAAGCGGCCTCGATTTTGTACCGATACCTTCTTTGGACGCAATTACTTTTCATGCTTTCTGTTTTTAGTCAGTACTCAGGAGGACGCTCCGGCCGCGTTATCAATGGCATCAGCAGGCCGGCGGCGACTGGCGGATGCTGAGAGTGGTGTATTAAAATCAGCGGGAGTAACCGCTACAAAATCGCGACCCGGGTCTCTGTCCCTGCCAACATCCGAGTACGACACAACCTTCGAGAGCGACTGCCTAATTATTCCTGCAGACTTGCGGCAAAGCTTCAGCTGCCTGACCTTGCTATCTCCGAGAGTGAAATGGAGTCCTCAAACGTGCCGAAGCATGAGCGAACGGGGCGCCGTCCACACCTGCGTGTATTCAAACGATCAGAGCGCCACCCCTCGAGTGAAGAACGCGCTGTGCTTCTCGATAATTGCCACGAATAGTGAATAACCGCTTTTGACGAAGGGCGGCGTTGTCGTCCAATTTGTTGGGTGGAGGTGAGGCGTTGAGTGAAGCGGTGTTAAAAAAAACCCGGGGGGGACGGAGTTCCCTATACAAAAGTTATTATAGGAAACTTTGGCTCTGCGATCGCTCAGATGTACCATGAGAGTGACATGGACTTGCCTGATCTTCGTGTCTGTGTGTTTCAACATGCGCGTGGTTTATTTGCTACCCTATATTTAGGCCTCCATTGTTGTACCGTATTATTGCACCCTATAATAGGCCTTTAGGTCCCCACACTTTTCCACACCGCCTCCGAAGACTTGGCACCGACTGTGATAAGTTACAATATAGATATGCACGCCCAGAAGCAATTGTCAACGTATCTCAACGCCGATGTAAGTATTGCGAGACGTGCGAAGAATCTCGCTTGCTTTCTTAAGGCGAAAGCCTTAAGTGCATCATGGGTCCAAAAATCCGTTGTCCGGCGTTATCGAAAAATTGGCCGTCCGGCGTTTGGCACCAAAATTCAATGGCACCAGAACTGGCGGTGCCACCACTGATGGTCGGTCGCCACGACCATTGGTGGGAGTCGAATCCACGACCTTTGGTGGGATTCGAACCTGCGCCCTTTGGTAGGACCAAAATTCAATGGCACCAAAATTTATGGTGTCACCGTTCATGGTTGAACCCGTGACCTTTGGTGTTAAGGCGAAGTTAATAAGGTCATAATTAATTAAGATATAGTTAATTAAGGCACTTGTACCCACGACCTTTGGAGGGAGAAAAAGAAAGGAAGTAACAACGCATTCGAATGAGAATGCCAAGTGAAATACTGAATGTCTCGTGAGTGCGCAGTCTTTCGCCTTCATCTTTTTTAGCGCAAGATAACGTGACTGTCAACTTTTTTTTTCAGGTGATTTCGAACAAATTGAGGGAGATACACAGGTCATTGTGCGAAGTTGATGTCTGTAATGCACGAATACTTCCATTCCGTTCGACAGATGGACAATAGGAAATTGGTAGGATTGATAGGAATGAAAAATTGAGTATCTACGATTGTCTGCCGATCTCTGTATGAAACTCTCCTTCGTATTACGAATTTCCTGTCACACCACCGCCATATCGCGTGATCATCAACTCCTGCAACCCAGCGTGGAATTCCGCAAACCTGTAACCACCACCTGTGCCTCACACTCAATGTTATTTATACCTGAGTGGCTGCAATGCAATTCCATTATGGCGTCCTATAATGTACCATCCAGTCATAATCCATCAATATTGCTGTGTTAAAAGCACCTCCATTTAGTGCAGCGTTCAGGAGAGCCCACCGGCTCAACCACGGCCACTTCTACCACGTGCCTCGTACGACACAACGCTCTACTGCTCCTTCCCCGTTCCGTAACTTTCAGGCCGACATCGCCGAAGGCCTTTATGATCTCTATAATGGTTTCGCATTAAATCTCTTGCGATGACACATGTCCCACGCTGGCATCATCCCAATCACGCCTTGGATTACAATGCCTCCGGGATCGGCCCCGTAAATGTACAGGATGGCTAATAAACAATTTCAATCATTCATTCATTCATTGCGAACCGCATAAAAAATATGCCCGGTGACGCATATCACGCAGCGCCGTCAGGACATCCCCACTCGCGCCTTCACACGGCGTCCGAGACATACCCGTCTCATAACGCGTCCACACCTTCAATTTAGGGCCCGTCGAGTGGCCTGTACAATGCTAACGAATAGAAAGGAATCAATAGAGGAAATCATTCCCGCAGTAATTCTGCACCTGCCAGTCGTCAAGTTCTCGTTGGGCACTGTGGAACATAGGCGTGCACACTGACCCTGTGGCGGCTGCTCATGGCAGTTCGCGCCCTCGGGTGGCTGGGGCGCAGCGCCATCGTCGTGGTGGCCGGGCTGGTCGCCGTCGGGTGGGGTTTCCGGCTTGCCCATCATGTCCCTCAGGTACTCCTGGTGCGAGGCGTCGTCTTCCGTTCTGGCTTGCGGGAACGCCAGGGTGAGCTGGCTGGGAGCCACGCTGACCCCGGCACTATTGGCCGTAGACGCGTCGAGGTAGGGGTGGCCCGGGGCCGCGTGCGAGCCAGTTTCCGTAGCCATGATGCCTGCGTGGTCGTGTATCTCCGAGATCTCCAGCGTCATCCGGTCCGTGCACTGCTCAGCCGTAACCGAGCGTACGCAGGGAGTGGGCGTCTTCCAAGGGGACGTGACCTGGTCGCTTTTCCCAGCTGCAATCGGGAAGAGATTCGTTATCGAGTCAACCAAGCTGTCGTGAGAGTCCAGCAGGTTATGAGACGCAGAATTTCGTTTCAATTCACGGTATTATATTTGACCAAAAACGAAATGAACCTGTGGAAAACTAAAAAAAGGTGGAAGCTAAAAACATAACGCCAGTGAGGACACTGGTCCTTCGGGCGCTCGCAGCGCTGCGAAACCGTCACTTGAACATTACTGTTACTCGCCACGGTGCTTAGTGTCTATGGTGTTGGGCTGCTAAGCACGAGGTCGAATCCCGGCCACGGCGGCCGCATTTCGATGGAGGCAAAATGCCAGGTGGTCGAAATTATTCCGGAGTCCCCTTCTATGAAGTGCCTCAAATCAGATCGTTGTTTTGGCACGTAAAACCCCATAATTTATATTGTTTTAAGATTACTGTCCATTACTTAGAGGGAGCTGTCCCGTGTGGGGACTGCAATCACGTACGTCTTACGCGCCGGTAGGCAGGAAGAACCGTGTCCATGTTTCGCTAGGTATATGAAGTAACGAAACAAAATGGAGACGTCTCTAACGTCACTTTTTTGGATGTTTCCCCCATTCATTCATTCATTCATGCATTCATTACCACATAAAAGGGTGTTGTTCACAATGTAGGTGCTTGCCGCTTTTCAGTGAAGCTACAATTGTTTCTCAGCGTAAGGATGAGCTGACTAGGGAAATAGTAGAAGCCTTCCACATCCAACAAAAAAAAAAACAGTGTTGTATCAGTCAAGCATCTGTTCTACTGAGCCATCAGGAAGTCCCCTTTTTGGAAGAGCACTAGAATAAATTTATTAATAATAAAATTGGAGGCCACCCGAGCACTTCTTACGAGTTATGAATGCGAGAGCATTAATGTCCAATTAAACACCACTAGGCGGTCCTTTGAGTTACGAACTCCTCGCGGGCAAGCGAGCGCGCTGAGACGCTTGGCCAACGCCTCCTAGAGAGCACAAGGTCGGTGCACTTCGATACGTGATGTCACGCTACTTTGCCCGACTGCCATAGAAGCTCATAGGGACACGCTCCCGAGTAAACAGCGGCAATTTTGACGTCACCGCTTTCGTAACACCGGATTCGGCAATGGAAATACAAGTAGCGTGATGTCATAAAGCAGAGTGAACAAGGCCTGTTATCTGGAAGGCGCCGGTTTAGCCCAGCGGCCAAGACACTGGGCTTCCGAGCGGTAACGTCGTAGGTTCGAAACTCACTGGCGCCACGGTTATTTCGTTCGAATATATTCTGTTTTAATACATTACTTTCTTTACGGCGATTACCGAGGCAGAGATCGAACGTAGGAGGCAGCTAGCGCGGAGAAGGAACGCACGGATAACACAGGCTTGCGATGGTGACGTGGCGTCGTGGCGATGCCCTCTTCCCTCACGACACACTTGGCGGTACAGTGCAGCAGCTGGTGTTTTCCGCCTGCCCTGCTCCATCATGGCGCGCGCATGACAGCGTCGCAGCTATTGGCAATTTAGGTGCCGTTTAGCTACTACAGACGCCGGCTTTTTCGCTCAGTGGGCAAGTTGATGCTTTCTGTATTATGTATTTATTTTATTTATGAGTACCGTTGATTCGATGGTTATTTCAGGGTGGGTAAAAAAAATTAACGTGTTAGGGTTGGAACGATAAGAGCACTCCGTGTTAGGTATGTTGCCTATCTTTCAAGCCCGAAGGTGCAAGGGTATATAAATATGAAGTGTTTTTTTTTTTTTCAGGAATAAAGTAGTTGCGAGAGCAGCGAGTGTCGTGTATTTTTGTGTCTCTCCGCTTTGTGTTGTTCAGTGCGCTGGTTCAGCCGGCACACGCTGTGACGACTAAAGGGCGCACCTCTTCATATTTTTTGAGGATTTTTATGCTATAGAGAGTACGGTTTCTACGTAAACAGTTCTGGAATGCTACCACGTCATTTCGAAGTGATTGCGCAATTGTGAAGCTCCGGTACGACCATGTTTTCACTGACAGCTTTCATTACCTCGGGGATGAACCTTCTAACAGTCCTGTGAATGATACCACTGAACCTACTTCATCGTCCGCGTCTGTCCGCTGACTACCCCCGTCTCTCTCAAGGAAGTTCCTGCGAATGTTGCAATCAACGATGCTGTTGGACCCTCTTATTGTCTACCACTCGACTGCAGCGACAAACAGCAATTAATCCAGTCCCTGACAATATCTCTAATGTTTCCGATGGAGATAGATAGTATCTAAGTTCTAGAAGCATAGCGACGAAGCTGTCACTGTCACTAACAACTCCGCGTTCGCCGCATATAGTCAGCATAACTGAAACCTGGCTACATGATGCTATACTAGACTTCGAATTTACACCTTCCGGTTTTGTCGCTGTATGTTAGGTAAGAAAAAATTGCAAAGGAGGTGGTGTCGCTCTTTTATTCCGGTCGGGACTGAGCTTCTCTGCCATTTCTTGGTCTTCTAATATTAAATATTTGTGGTGCAAAGTTTACTTTCGTAAGCAAACTTTAAGACTGTCTATCTTCTACCACCCTCCTGTTTCTTCTATTGACAGTATCCATGTGCTCTATGAATTCGTGCACAAACACAACTTAGACATTTAGAATGTTATACTTGTGGGAGACATTAACGTGCCAGACGCCGACTGAGATACACACGCTTCTTTTCGACGTGACGCCTTTCTGGCAGGTGGACTTATTAACCTCCCTTTGTCCTGCAAGCTAATACAAATCGTCCAAGGTCCCACAAGGAAGAATAATCTTCTTGATCTTGTATTTTAGAATTCAAGTCTTGCAGATAATTATTGTCAGTGTGAAATTATTGATGTAATTTCGGACCACAGAATTCTGTATTGTTTTCCCTTCCTTTTCCGGTTTCGAAGTCACGTATACATTTAACTATATTTTATTACTTTTATCATGGAGATGACGTCTATTCTCGATCATTTAGCTTTTTCCTTTAATAAGCTCAGCAACCTCAGCCACAACTGCGATGTTGATACTCTCGTCTCCAATTTCGAATATAATATTAGAAAATGTATTCAGCGCTTTGTCCCTCTGAAAACAAAAAAAAATGTGTCGCCCCACCATGGATGAATAGAAAGATACTACAGAAGATTAAGACACTCTAAATCATTTGTCCACCCTAAAAGCTTTGCCTGATTTATTGCAGCAAAAGAAGATCTTCACTGCAAGTCGGACCCGGCCAAGGAAATTTGAATTTAATTCTGAGGTTTTACGTGCCCAAACCACAATTTGATTATGAGGCATGCCGTAGTGGGTGACTCCAAATCAATTTCGACCACCAGGGGATCTTTGACGTTCCCCCAAGGTAAGGGACACGGGCGTTTTTTGCATTTCGCCCCATCGAGATGTTGCCGCCACATCCGGGATTTGATTCCGCCACTTCGTACTCAGCGGCGCAACACCATAGCCGCTTAGCCACCTCGTCGGATGCAAAGATATATTACTTTAAGTGCAACTTCCGAACTTGCTAAAAGAAAGCCTGCGTAAATATTGGCTGTCTACCTAACCTGCTAAGCCTTCTTCATCTTTCGTTATAATAGCTAATGAAGCTGTCAGTGACCCAGTATGAATTTCTAATGTATTTAATGCGTATTTCCATTCCGTATTCCCTACTGACAACGCAACGATGCCCTTGTTAAACACTTTCTCTTCTTGCTCCATTCCTAACGTCACAATATCAGCAGAAGGTATTCTCAACCAAGTCCTTGAATTAGACACCGCGAAATCGTCTGGCCCCGCTAATATTATAAACTATTTCTTGACAATCCAACAAGGACACCAAGGAAAACATAGGGGAAATTACTTGTACTTACTAACTGAATTAAATAAATTATAAAGTAATGGCAATGAAAGTGGTGGAAAGACAACTTGCCGCAAGTGGGGAACGATCGCAATTCTTCCTTATCCAACGCCTCCGCGGTGGCGGCCCTCCCCTTCTGCAGAGACTGCGACGCGCTGGGAACTCTACAGTACCTGCTCTGCGAGCGCCCCGTAACTGCTGCAGCGCGAACATCTTTCGCGAGGGTCTATCACCAGCATAGCCCACCTTGCTCGGCTGTGGAACACATTCTGCAGCCCTCTAGTTGCAGCTTTGTTCACAGGGTGCTGTTCCGTGCCCTGCTGACTTTTTCCGATGAATTCCGGCTTTGCCGACCGTCTCTGAGCCCATCCCCTGGCGCGCCTAGACATCCCTGCTGCTGCTGCTACTGCTGTTTCCCGCCTTTGTCTCCCCACCCCCTTGTAGAGCGCGGCTGAGATGTCGTCTATTGAGACACAGTTACTGCGTTGCGCTTAAGCCCATCTTTCACCTCCCCAATGCAAGAACATATCTCTCTCTGGGACGTGTAATAGCTGCCAGGGTGTTGCTTCTTCTGCGCAGCAGTAGGCTGTCTCGCGTGCTATGTCACTCCAACATGACGCTCCCACGTATTCTTACACCACCATCTGAGGAGCTGCAGCGCAGCGCTATGTCTTCCTATTGCTTTCAATGTTTCGCCCTTCGGATGAACTGTCCACTTTTACAGTGCAATTGCATATGGCTAGGGTTTCACGTATTTTTTCGTGTGCGTCGTCAGAAACTAACATTATCAATGGCTCATACCCCCTTAAGTAATGGCTCATACCCCACTAAGCAAGCAAAAAATTCAGTGGCTCATAGCCCCGTAAGGTTCAAGTCATTTAGGAACAGCACACGGACTCACGAGCAGGAGGCGTTGCCATATGTGCAAAAGACAAAATGTACGTGCATTTGTCCTCTTGACTCGCAAGAGGACAAATGTATGCACAATCCGCTGTGCATACATCTCCAGGCACACCCAAGTGGGATATCGAGAAGTTCAAGACCACGCACTTTGCATGCGTTAGTCGTGATGACACTACCCCTGTGATCATCGTTGGAGATTTCGATGTGGATGTTTCAAAACCGGAAAAGAAATGGTTTACGCAGTTTGTGCTAGAAAAGTTTGCTTTGAAGTACCACACGAATCCAAGTCACTCGACTACTCAACAACAGTCTTGTATAGATTTAACTTTGACCACGATTCTGTCTAAGGTTGTAACCGAACCAAGCAGTGTAAATCACAGTAATCACAAAGCTATCGTCACTGCTATTAGCAAATGTTGAAAATAATACATTTACTCCTTTCTAACCCAGTGTGATATACTACAGCTTCGCTGGTCATCCACTTTCACAGAATGGAATGGCTCCTCAATTTTTATCGAACTATCAGCAATACGTCACGGTGGCTACAACTAGATAGGTCCTCTTCAGTCTCTTTCAAGCAGTGGCACGTGAAGGACGAGCTCCTGAAATGCCGAAGCCTGTATAAGCGACAGTCGCTCACCTGGCTTTTCGATCGAAGCGATGTACATCTCCAGTGTAATGTGCAGGAGGGTGTAGGCCAGCGAGATCGCGAGAAAGTACAGATAGGTCTGCCTTCGCCCAACATGAGTGAAGCAGAGTCCGCCGACGAGGCTGCCTAGTCCGGCTCCTTAAAAGAAAAAAAAGAAAAACAATACAAGTAGCCGGGTAAGAATAAATTGTAATAAACCTTGCATCTTTAAATGGACTGCCGCACGAACTAAAGGAGCAATGTTTTATATGCCAAGCTGACAACGTAACATATCGTATTTTTGTTATCGCATCGATGTCTTGGTCGCGCTGCGTCCATTACGATTTTCTTTTTTCTTTTTGCTTTGTAATGACCATCATAAGTGGTCGTAGGCAACTGCAGAGGCAGTAAAATTTATCAAGAAAATCTGGGAGCTCTCAGACAGCTCATCTTAAGCTAATACACCCCCAGCACATTAGGCAGGTTCAGTAAGCATCGCTAGGAAATAAATGTACTGCGCGAAATTCAACACAAGGACGTAGTGAGAGACATGGACAAGCACTAGCAACTATGGCATTGATGGCCGTCTCTAACAGCAGTCTGTCAGATTACACAATGTATGATACTTACTTCTTTCACCAGTTACTAGTAGCTCTCAAGCTCGTAGAAATAATTTTGATAATTAAATAATTTTCGGACAATCCATCTTGGCGATATCATCACTCCAGTTAATGGCGGTGCGAATGACGAGATCTCTAAATAATGCTGCAGATGTAATGGCAGGCCCGTCTACACGAGCATCCTAGGTATTATAAGGAGCACTACGTCCTTAATAAATGTCTTAATGTCTAGGTCCTTAGGTCATGGATACAATTTTCTTTTTTTTCATTTAGGTTAAGAAAGACGTTTCATCACTCACTCAGTTAATGACGACATCCTCTACGCCTTCTTATCTTCTTGATGAGCAAAGGCAAGCAACTACTGCTTCAGTATGATATATTGTGGACCAAATTTACAATATACTACGTATATGATGAACAATTATTTCGTTTACTCCATAATTATAACTTTTCTATCATTACGTCCCAGACATCCCACGTATTATACTTGCATAGCGCATCTTCGCACTATTTCGCCTACGAGGAAACGTGAGGGACGCAGCAAGTACTTTCGAGGATGGTCTCGTGCCTGTAGAGGCTATTTCAGGCGTACCGAATTCTTCGAGGGCGACCCCCAGAATGCACTGCACCGTCGCCTGCGCCACGAGATGGGCCTCGTTGCAGGCGTAGGCCGCGCTGGAGGCGCAGAACAGGCCGTACCAGAAGCCGTAGGCCAGCTCGGCGGGGATCACGTGCCACGTGCTCTGCGCCAACGCGAACGCCAAGCAGCGGACCGCGCTCGCTCCCAGAGTGACGCTCAGTACGACGCCCTGCCCGAGCCGCTTGAAGAACACCTCCGCCGCCGACAGGGACAGCAGCTGGCCCAGGAGGCACTGCGCCGCGACCACGATGCCCACGAGCGTATGGCCGGCACCGAGGTCCTGGAGGTAGACGAAACCCAGCAGCGAGCAGACAGGCGAGAGGAAGCCGACCACGAACAGCGTGACCAGGAGCAGCACGCTGCGCGGCGAGGCGAGTAGCGAGTCGACGGCCTCCACGTACTCTTCCCTGCGCATTCGGCGCGGAATCGCCACGTACAGGATGGTGATCATGTCCAGCGTGCTGAGGCTGGCGTTGATGTAGAAGCCCGACGTGAAGTCCAGGGCTCCGAACGAGTCGCCGCTGCGCTCGTTCGCGTAGCCCGCGGCCACGGCCACGACTCCCGATCCCACGGCGCCCCAGAGTCGGTAGCTGCTGTACACCGCGGCCAGCTCTTTCCCGGTCCTGTCAATGACCAAGAAGGCCGCGGCGTCCGAGAGCGGTGTCATCGAGGACATGGCAAGGCCCGAGAGCGCGTACGCCGCGGCGTAGTTCCAGAGAGCGCCTCCCGAGAGCGCATCGTCCGCGGGCCTGCACTGCATCCGGCACGCGTACTCGTTGGATATCTCGCAGTAGTAGTCCCGGAGCAGTTCGTCGAAGCTCCGCGACGACATGCAGCGCCCCTGGTGCTCGTAGAGGAAACTACTGTTCAGTACGCTGTTTATGGTCGGGTACTTGGCCGGGTCGTCGGTGCAGCCGCAGCTAAGCCGGCACGTCAGCTCCGAGGCGCCCAACCCGCTCGGCATGTCCTTCAGCCGGAGCGGGAAGCAGATGATCCGCGAGCCCGCGGCGTTCGAGTAGTTGGTGCTCAACTCGACGACATGCGTACGCCGCGTGTGTGTGGGCCGCATGAAGCTCATGTACAAGCTCAGGGAGCCCTCGGCGAAAGCGGCTAGCGCGATCAGTATACAGATGTTGTAGCGCACGTCGGCCAGCAGGCAGATGACGACCTTCAACGGCAACCTCAGCACGCACACCGCGAAGGTTACGAGGCCGATCACCGTAGGTGAGGCGCCCAGCCAGATGGCGAACAAGCCCTCGAACGGCTTCACGCTGGCGAATGCTGCGCGTGAAGGGAAGAAAGCAGAGAGGAATTTCGTTTTCCGCCCGATGCTCATTTTCTGGAAGGCATGAACAAGGATGCGAGAGCGCAATCATAGCCTCGTAATACAGAATAGAAGCGGGAGGCAATTTATACACACTATTCTGGAAACACGTTTATATGCCGATTTTTTTTTATTGTAAAAGATATTCACGTCCCTTCCATGCCGTTATCTCACGCGAAGTTCACTGATACCATTAAGACATGCGGTGCACCACTACTCGCAGTGGGGTAGGCCGACAATAGAACTTTCTTAATAGACTTTGCATTTCTTTGCGTGTACTTACAGCCGTGTAACAACAAAAAGTGAATCTTGAGAAATGACGACGATGGGCCGCCGGAAGGTTGCAGTGGTGTCAGCATGCTGGTTAGGAATGACGTGTGACTGCATGGGCGAAAGGGGGGAAAATGACGTCATTTAACGATACCAGAACAATTGCGATACATCTATAACACTTTGTGGGAGTCCTATAGATCGCAGGAACACGAGAGGCTTGTTCTAGAGATAGCAATTACTCCCGTCCCTGTAGCAGGGAAGAGAAAACCAACAATGCGACCACCAAGCGAACTGCTTCGTTCGCAAGCAATGCATGCCTTAAAGAACACGGAAACTGTAAGTGCTTATGCTGTCCTTGTAACAATACTCAGAATAGACATGTGCTCTTGTCAACAAGTTACCATCGTTCTCATAGTCATGACGCTGTTTTATAATTGCAAGTTTCCTGCACTGCTGATGGACAAAAGTGTACGGCGCCGACTCCACGTCGCCCCCCCCCCCCACCCCCTCGTACCTCGATACTGTGGTATCTCTCCAAACTAAGCCGTGAATTTCGGGGGTAAGACTACTAAGTAGATAATGTGTGGTGTAATTGATGGCATAATTATATCATCGAGAATATCAACGATATCTCAGACATGATTAGATATACCCGTAATATCTTTATATCGTTTCTTTTAGCGCTGCAACACGGTCGCTGCTACCAGGAATCGAACACATGTCGCCGTAGTCAATGCTAAGCTACCGTGGCGGCTCACACGAAGGTGGTTTACATACCTCAAAGCAACCTCCGCTGGTTTTCCTTGAACGTGGGTAACAGTGCAGAGGCGTCGCAGAAATTGGCGAGAGTAGACGGGCGACGAAAATCAAGCCGTATACGTGTAAATAATGAGCGCCTCTCATGAGTCATGCGAGTGGCTATTCCTTGCGTGAGATCGGGCAACCAGGTGAGGACGTCAGCGAGTGCTTCGTCGTCAGATTCTGAAGGCCGCTGACGTTTCTTTCACGCGCAGGTCAGCTAGCACGCTCCGCACGATGACACGTTCACTTCTTCTGCTTTTTCGTCACAGTAGCTTCTGACGCACAGAAAACCGCGCAAATCTAACGTATATGTTGGAGATCATCTATTAAAAACGAAACTTTCGCGAAACGATTAATTCACTGTTATGCAACTAAATACGATGCGTGCAGACGTACGTACGCATCGCATCGCAGGTATGGAACGTGTGCGGCATTGTCACTCTTACCATGGTCCTTAACATGCGACACGTCGCATAGCAACACGTTGCTTATAAAAGCAAGAGAACTCGTGTATACCGGCGAAGAAACGTTACAACCTGTTCCAGTACAACAATGTCATATCCTGAAGGCAGTACAATATCACACAGCGTCCGAAAGCACTATAGCCAGTCAGGGCAAAGGACTGGGGAAAGTACACTGATCAGGAAGGCGGGTTTGCAATGCCACATAGCGTCTCACAGTGCTAGTCACCACGAGGGAAGTACTAGGGAAAGTAGGTTGATCCCGAAGGCGGGGATACAGTGTCACGTGTTCCGTTCCAAAGCGCTAGTTCTCAAGGGAAAGGACTGGGGAAAGTTGGTCGAAACGGAAGACGGGGGTGCAATGGGACATAGCGTCTCAATGTGCTAGCTGCCACGACGGAAGGACTGGGGAAAGCAGGTCTACCACAAAGGTGATGCGGTGTCACACAGCGTCTCAAAGTGCCATCTGCAGCGAGGACTGGGGAAATTAGGTCGATTATGAAATCGCGCGAAGGGACGCATTGCGTCTCAGAGTGCTAGCTGCCACGAGGGAAGGACAGGGGAGGGTAGGTAGATCACGAAAGGGAGGCGAGAGGTGTCACATATCGCCTCAAAGTGCTAGCTTCCACGAGGAAAGGACTAGAAACACTTGCGCGCTCTCACCTTCTCAAGCAAATTTTTGCTATGCGACGTAACGCAGAGAAAAAATCATTGTAAGGCTTACAATAATTCGCGCGTTCCATCATTGGGTCCCTGTGACGTTAATTAAAACTGGCGCACACGCACGTTCTCTCGCCTCTCTAAGCACAGTGTTGCTGCGTGACGTCACGCACGCGCCAATTGGCTCAAAGCGCCAGCTGGCATGAAAGAAGTGTGTATGCGTCTGTAGCCTAATGGGTAGGGCGTCGGATTAACGCACTGGGCACCCTGGTTCGAGTAATCACATCGTCGCACACGTAATTTTAATGAACATTTCCGAAATTAGCATATATATAGACAGAAAGCTATGGCAAAGTGCCCGGTATGAGGTAAAGAATGCTTCGCATGAATGACAATGGCCGCGTGCCTTCGGAGTTTTTGCTTGCTCTCGTGTTTATTCTCGTCGACTTTTCCACTATTCAATGTACACTTTATCAATTGTTGACACTCATTTCAGCAAAGAATACGGAGTTAAATGAGACCACTTGAAAGGTGATCGAATGCCGATGTACGCCACAGAAAAGGCTTGTGCCCGGTGCTCTCGGGCTTGGAAAAGCATATGCCAAACTAGCTTTCTGCTTGTCTTGCCTTGTTTCAGCTAACTAAACGTCGCACTTTCACCCCAAAGGCGAAGCAATGATAGCGATATTAAAATAATCAACAGTTACACAAAGTAAGATTCTTAGCTTTAGCGGCCGCATGGAACGCAGTAAACATTCGCTTAGTAATTAAATTAACAAGCGTGGAGTCATGCGCGATCATGCAGATAGATCTCCCTCGATGACCAGGAACACTCGCTGATGCGCTGGCGTGATGAACAGCGCAGACAGTGGGGAGCAGAAGCTTCGTGCTGCCTGTCACTTAAACGCATCACCGAAAGGCACACGAGAACAGTGCCCATCAAGTCACCATACAGTTCAGCTCGCGCAGCCTTTGCACGTGCCTGACGCAGATCACTTTCAGGATAATGCTCGTGCACCGTGTGCGCGCTGTGCCGCGCGTACAGACATCAGCGGCGACGGTCGGGCTTGGGAAGGATACGCCCGTTCCCATGCCACTCTGGCGCGTGCTTGATAATGTTATATCGCGCTCTCCACGCCCCCTCCCCTTTGGTACGTTTGGCTTCCAAGATTGGGCGCACGGGAATACGGTGAGGGTCTTGCCCCCTTCCTTCTCGGCTCACCCTCGTATGCTTTCTCTCGCACCTGCAGCAAAAGGCGCGCGGGGCGTCAGCAGGATCTTGATGCATTTTATATGGAACCTCACGGCGACGGCGACGACTAAAATTCTCCTGGGGAGTCCCTATAAATGCTATCAATTAAAAAATACATTGCCGAAGAGCTGTGATAAGTGGCTGCGATAAGTTTTGCCCCATCGCGGCTACCCTATTAGCCGGTGTCTGCACAAAAGGCTTCCGTGCGAGAGCCGAAACGCCTTTAGCACCGTCGATTGGATCTCCGTCATCGAATTTTCCTTTATTTTTTTCCTTAAAATGAAGGATATTTTCATAGATATCGAGTTATACGGGCCCTTGCACCTTACGTCACTTGGGCGCGAGCTCAAACTCCTGCGAAACCTCCGATTTTGTCCGAAGTTTTCTGCTCCAGAACGCAAAGCGGACGCTCGCCAGCTGTTGTGGTTACTCATTCTACCGAAAAAAAAAAGAACCATATGCTCATAAGACCATACTCCAATAACCCCATGTGAACATACGTGAGGTACTCAGGAGCAGAGCGGTGGGTTATTCTGCAAGTGTCCTCCTATAGTGAACATGTCCATTTCGTCTGCTACTGAACTGCTGATTGGCTGCGCTGGGGTGTACGTCAGGAGAAGGCAGGCGCTCCCAGCCAATCAGCACGTCAGCAGCAGACGAAACGGACATGTCCACTAGGTGGACACATAATAACACCCTCCCCCCCCCCCCCCCCCCCCCGCACGTAAATCTTGATTCAGACGTCGTGTCTTCAATGCCACTTCTGTGAACAGTTGCCGGAAAGGCCTAATTACCCGCAACAAATGACTTGGTACGTTCGTCGGTACATTCCTATACCTACATGATGAGCTACCAGCGACGACAGTTCGGACACAGTAAAGTTCATCTGTCTCCTCAGTTTGTAAGGGCACAGTCAAGCTGCACTTGCACGACATGTACTTACTAGGGCACAGTCAAGCTGCACTTGCACGACATGTACTTACTCGAACATGCTTCACAAAGTGAAGCCAAATCGAGGAGAATAACATAAGCCCATTCCACGATGCAGCAAGTAAGAGACAGCAAGCATAAAAAAAGAAACGAAAGTTTATTGTGTACAAACACTTTCGAGCGAAGAGTTCGCCGCAGGACTTCGTGACCACACGCATCTCGGAAAGGTACCTCCCACAAACGACACAGCCGCTCTGCTGGTCCAAGTTGTACGTAGACGATACGATAGGCACGTGTATTTTACTCGGCTGTGCGCAAGGCGCCATTCCAACACTCGGCAGCCAACTACCACATACACAGGGCAAGAAGAGTTGTAGAGTATGGTCGAACATCTTTCGAGATCATTTCTGTGCCATATTCACACGAGAACTGCAAACAAGACCCGACTTTACGAACTTAGAACCACAATGCAGACGCATTACTTTATCTTGCAGAGAACGAACATATGTCAGGAGTGGCCACAAAATTCACGACTGTTGGAAGTCCCATATTCGATCTCTCATAGCTGACGCCAACGCTGTACCACTCCCGCAATTGCACCTTCTAGATGTCAATTGAGCAAGTGCTGCGCGTTTAAGCAGCGTATACAGCTGGGAAGCAGGAGTGGCGCGCCCATGCACGTTACCGTCATAGGAGGTGGCCTGAAAATAACCACACACACACTCGCTGGCGTGCTATAGGAGAAAAAAATTGTGATAAGGGATCAATTCTGCGCAAGCATGCACTAATTATATAAGTACACCCGCAATAACACCAGCCTATCCGCTCAAAGAAAGGCGCGGCTCCATTTTACCGTGGCTCCGCACTATAGTACACCATGCACGACACCTTAAGCGAGCGAGATTCTTTTCTTTCACGCCCCTTCGCAGCGCGGTAGAGGAGAGGAATGAGGAGTGTGGAATAAATAGAAAAGGTCAAGAATGGGAGTGAAGTCCCGGCTACTGAAAGTGTCACGTGATAATTGCATCATAACGGTGGTGACCCGACTCGGTCCGCAAGAACAGCGCCCTTGTGCTTAGCACGATATGCAGTTCGTAGTCGCCGTGTGCTGAAGCGGCATTTACGCTGTTAAGAACGTCATATTACGCCACTGTACTCTTAGCGTTAAATTTATCCAAGCACGCCTCACATAGGGTCTCAATCAGAGCGCATGCGCAGCAGTCAGGTGCACGGCGCCTATACGACATGCACAATGTCTGCGCCATGCATTACCGGGTTCAGAGTCCGTTGCAACTATGAGCCTGTATTTACAGGCTAATGATTTCAAAGTGGTGTCTGCGGGTCTTTAATCACCCTATATGCTGCAGCAATTCTCAGCGAAACCTGCATAGCTCCTCAATCTTCCTGTGCAACTTCCTTATTCACGCGAGAAAAAAGCGCACACTGAAGTTTGCGACCTTAAGATGTGGAACGCATTCGGCTCCTTACTTTCACAATGTGCTAGAGTTCACTAAACGTTTCTATATATAAGAAACATGGGTTGACCAACACTTTGCAGTGTCCGCTGTCGGCAGATTGAGCCTTGGATCTCTCAAAACAAAATCCTAATCGAGCAGCAAAAATCACATGCACTACCTACAGGCCCCCACAGTGGTCAGTACCTCGGTATGAACGCTGCACATTTGCTAAGGGACGGGCGGAACATCCGCATTGTGCGGTCGCTAACAGATTCAGCACACCACGCGAAGGGATAACAAATTCATCGACCGTGTGGATGTGCCTCGTGGAAACTGATTAACGCTGCGCCCTAGTGTCGTATAAAAAAAATTTGCCAGTCCTCACAGCATTGTAAGAGTGTGCAAGGCAAAACTATAAGTGCACATCTTCATTCGTTTTATTAAGAAAAGAATAATGGTGCACACAATGTAGGAGCGTGGTTATCACAAGCTTGCTTGACCCCAGGAACGTTAGCCACGTTGAGTAAAAGCATGCTATACTTGTACTTTGACGCTATTGAGGAAGTAAGCGAGGCTACACAATGCCAAAAGTATTGAAAACGCTATGTTGTGCAAAGTGTACATTATAACCAACTCATCTCATGCTTCGACAACACCCTGATCACAACGCACACTCATACACGCGCAAGTTTGCACACACGCACACAGACACACGGTTAAGAGTGTTTCGTTAAAACTGTACGCGCAACTGTAAAACTGCAAATGCTACCAATAAAAACGAAGTGTAAATAAGACTAAGAAAGCGGGATTCGGCTGTGCAGTAAGTGCTGCGCTCTCGTGGTGACGAAAGCGTCGGCAACTGCACGCCCCGAAACAAAATGTGACATCAGTTCACAACCAAAGAAATTTGAGCGTCTCGTATTCACAGCTGTATGACAACGAAGCGCGATATGCTTGCAATGTGACAGATTGTCTGGAGTGGCGACTGCCGTGGCACTATGTATAGCAATGATAAGCAGGTAATACCAACGCCGGGCGCTGGTCAATATTTACGTTGCAGGATTTGGCTGGAATCCGGATTCTTTGTTGCACCGTCGTTCACGCCGTAACTAATGCGTCTTGACGACAACTTGAACGAGAGCTCCACTATAAGGATAGCGTGCCTTGAAATAGGGACAGTATATTATAATGTAGGGAAGTACGAGAGTTTATCGAGTGTCAAATAACTTCTCCGTTTAAAGAAGGATTGCAAAATATTTCGATATAATCTCTACGTGTTTCCGTTTTGCATAAGCTTTAGGCGAACGCTGTCTTAAGAGTCTCTTTTAAATGTGTTCAGGGAGTATTTTACAGCTTTTTACAGACTACGTACGCCGATGTTAAGCAGCGTAATGCTTAAAAATATGGTTATACTGTAAAAATAATGAAGCCTCACTGTGCTTCGCAATCTGGGGTGACAAGTAACAATACTGATTAAGAATAGACCATTATGGCTGCTCAACAGGAAATTCTGATGATTATGGTGTGCTTTAATGGCACAGGGCCAGACCTGGCCAAAGAGCACCAAATAAGTGAGTAACAGAAAAGTTTTACTTCGCGCTTAGAATAAGGTTGACAGCTGAAGAAGGTCGAGCGTGCACAGTTGTCTCAGTTCAAAGCAATGATAAAAAGTATTTGACAGTAATGCTTTAGACAAGTCCTCCGCTTCGTTTCTTTACTGTGTGCTTTGAATGACAGAGAGTCAGGATGTCTTTCGGCGTACAAGTCCGTTATAAATGATTACCATACGCGGTAAATGCTAGATCTTCATTCATCGAACAGTAACACGCATAGGAATGAAGTGGCTCAAACACACACTCTATAACGTGAGACAAGAGGATCACAGATAGTCCGCTGTGCACTTTTCTTCAGCGTGTAGTACTACAGCGTTAGCCGCAGGTACATGCCTCTGCTGAACGCGCTAAATTAGCTAGCAGTGAGATCTACAGAATAGTTGCTGGTGTAAGAAACAGTAAAAATTAAGAACAGTTATCGGTGAAAACAATAAAATGATTTACTTAAGGCTCCTCATCATTCGTAATCACCATTCTCAAGACATCACGTGATCATTATTCCCATTATCGTTCCTCGGACGTTCTAGTTTCTATAAAGCTGCGGAGGCATTTGAGTAATGCCAAATAGCCAGTTGACGATGTCGATAGCCACCTCATTACCAAGCTTCACTCACGAAGTTGTCTAACTTGTAACAAAAAACAGGGTCCGGAGAAATAAGCTCTGACTTGGAAGGTACGAAGGACTAAGTTTATACCATAAGATGGCTATTCCCAGCAGGACAACAAGCAATCAAAGCGAATTACATCAGGTCGTTTCTTTAACTCGTCTCCTCGCTTGCGCATTAGAACGGAGCCTGCGCTGACATATTCGGCAGTGCACCGTGAACGCACAGTCGTGCCCAACCAAAAATATATAAAAGTTCCTAGTAAGAATCATACGCTTTATGCTGAAATGCAGCAACACTTAAAAACATACGAAACGACGCGCAACAAAATGCCGGCTTATTAGAGGTGCCCAGCCGCCGACAGAACTCTGCCGTCAGCGGCGGCATAAAGGTGGCGCGCGAGACCGTGCCTCGCACAGCCCGCGCGCCCTGCACTGTGGGAGAGGACGCCTTCAGAAGGCGAGAAGATCCCTCTCGCACAGGCGTCGTAAGGGTGTGACGCACAGTTAGAGGTTCGTGGCCGGCTGTACAGGGCCGACACACCGAGCAGCGTCCCGTAGCGACGCCATTCAAACGACCTCGTCCTCTTCCTCCTCGTCCTTACAACTGCGGGAGTCATCAGTCCGCCGACCATCCATCGTCAGCACGGGGTCTTGGTCCGTTACCGGTTCCGGTTCCTGAGAGTCGCTCAGCACAGATGCT
This sequence comes from Dermacentor albipictus, assembly GCF_038994185.2. Lineage (NCBI taxonomy): Eukaryota > Metazoa > Arthropoda > Arachnida > Ixodida > Ixodidae > Dermacentor > Dermacentor albipictus. The sequence goes on along the minus strand of NC_091823.1, from coordinate 71,925,864 downwards.
GCACAAGCGCAGGGCGGGAAAAGCCAGATGCATCGTAAAGGCTCACGCAGGCAGTGCCATCAAAATTTCATGAATGCATATTCCTTCTGTCAAATCGCGATGGAGTCAGAAACAATAATGAGGGTATATATTAGGTGAAGTAACCATCAAAGAAACGAAGAGTTATCAGCTGCTTTGGTGGTTGCTACTCTACGTCAACGGCACAGAGGTCACACCAATCGAGACCGCAGCTCCCTGAGGGCATCTTAAACAGCTCAACGGAACTAAAGATTCGGAGAGCTCTAAACGTTGATACTCACACTTGATACTTTTGAAGTACCGGGAATGCCCAGATTCACAAAAAAGCATCATCATAATCAACAACCTATTTCACGTTCACTGCAGGGAGAAGGAAGGCTTCCCCCAACGATCTCCACCTATCCCTGTGCTGCGTGCGTCAGCTCACCAGCTCCAATCCCTGCATCCCCCGTTATGTTACTCTAGTAGACCACTGACAGGGTCGAGTATTGAAAGTCGCTGTCATAGGGCGTCTGCTCTACATCACCTGCCTAATTGCAATTATTGCTCTCAACCTCAATGAGAATATCAGTTATATTCATAACCTGTCAAATTCATACCATCCTTTTTGACTCAAAGTTATACCATTTTACGTTCTATCGCTCGTTCTCGAGTTTCTTGTAGTGAGAAATGGCGCGAGAAACGAGGAATGAGAGACACAACACGAGCGCTCGTACTGCGCGCGATATCCTCCCAAGTTTGGGCTCCATAAGTTGATAACTTTACATTAAGCCTTGGACTCTCAATCGCAACCAAACCACGAATACGTTTCTCTCCCTGTCAACACGGAAAACTCAGAAACAAAAAGAAGCTTTTGCTACAAAACACATCCTCGGACACAGTGCACAGTGCTGCGGTCTGTCTAAACATCATCAGTCTAGCATGATGCCGTCAGTGTCCTTATCTCCAGACATAATTTCACCTACAACGGCGTGTACCTACGATGCTTTCAACAACACAACATGCTTATGTACTATACGGCAAGCATACAGTGCTCAGGAATTGAAACGCGAAACTAGGAGCGCGTGGCTGCGGAACTTTATTGAGCCACCTGTGGGCAGCTAGGGACACCGATCTGATGGATTTTTGCATCAAATGAAAGCGAGCGCCTTTGTGATGAATTGTGATTTCGTTCGGCACCCTCATCAATCACCTAGAGATCACCGGTGGAGCAAGAAGGGTCGGTTGCCATGCGGTCTCTGTATCGCCGCTTCAATTGCTGAGCACTGTACGTATCTGTTATATAGGAAACATTTCCACAGGCTACAAGCAGCGATGTGAGCAATCGAACCAAGCTCACATTTTGAACATGGCCTATGACTAAGAGTTACGCAAGACTCAGAAAAAGAAAAGTTGGAAAGCGATTCAACCTCTAGTTGACGTCGATAAAAGATTGTCTTCCTGCAAGAGTTGGGGTGACATTGGGGCGGAGTCACTGCGCACGGCACTGCCGCGTCACCGCACGTGTGAGGAGAATAGGATGAGCGTCGGACTGCTTTTTTCTTTCGTTTCTTGCTGCACTATCTTCAGGATCGGACCACATTTCTAGACTAGATATGCCCATGAGAATGGGTCACATTTTTAGACTGCACACACATACGGGAATAGCCCCATCTTTAGACTTCACTACATTCTGGATCGGCCAACTAAAGAGACAGTAGACATACATACCCGGTACGGAAAAGTGAGGGTAACTCGCCAAGAAAGACACTGCCTTCAAATAACGGTTCGACATACTTCCCTGATATCCGCAGTACGCATTTGCCAACTTCCGCTTACATGAATTACAGGCCTGCTATTTTTACGAGCAAGCGCGCACGAATTTCCCCCTTGACCACATATTGACTACATTTTTACACCGCCAAAAGTCGTCACGCGTAAGATCTCTCCCGTCTGATGGGGCTCTCAAAAGCTGCCTCGAGGGCAAGAGGCACATTTCCGGCCTTCAGCATGAGGCTCTGCCGCCTATACTTATTGGCGTTGCATGCAGCCGAATTGAAACAACTGTTTTGAAGGCACCCATTGGAAACGGTGTTGTGGCCGTCAAAAGTGATGACGCAGCAACAAAAGCAATTACACAGCCATAACGCCAGTACTCTTTTCCTTCGTTCGCTACAGGTGATAAGCATACTATGCAAGTTGACGGACGAGCGCACATTGCTTCATACAATAACTTGCTAGTGAAGTTTTAGCCGCGCGCATTGCGGAATTCAGATACTCAAGGTGATAAGCTGCAAGCAGAGTTATTGGTCAGGGGCGGATAGTCCGTAAACCCTATACTTTTCTATCCATCGCATGAACGGTTCCAAGTGTCACTGGAACCAAGTGTCCAAGTGTTGCTGGAGTACTGCAATTCTCATCGCATCTGGTGTCTGATCTCCTCCCGTTGGTGGGTTTAAATATTTTCGCTTTCTTTGTGTACGTTTATTGTAGGATGAAGCATAATAAAGTTTTTGCACCCGTGCCCGTGTGCTCGTGCCTAATAGGCTATAAGTGAATGGCTTCGCTTAACCTGCTGGTACGTGCCAAGAGCACACTCGTTCAACAAAAATGAAAAGGTTCGAAGGACGCTCCGAATCTTGGCCGGAATTAACGAAGCAGTTCGCCTCCTGTGCCGCACATTTCGCGAGAACAGGCGCCGGCAACTTGGGAAACGTTCACAAACAATTCTTACGAACAAGAAGGTTTGAGAATTCGTGCTCGCGTTCCTGCATAGTTCGATAAATATAGTCTCCTCGGCGCAGAAACTACAGCAGCCTTTCACTCCCGATGAATCTTCATTTCATTCTCTGGAATACTCCGATCATGCGACACGCCGTAGGCAATCAGTAAACGATCACGCGGTAGGCTTCGAATTAAAACTAGCGGTTGGGTTACTCGAAGAATGTGTTTTGCCTGGCTCCTCAGAAAAACCGAGCCTCCCAAGAAAAGGAAAACCACACGAACGTCGACTGAGCCGGCATCATGCTTCAAAGTCACGCTCCTATCCGGTACGTGAGTCGCGAAATGGCGCTTCCCATTTCTTGGGAAACAAATTCCGACTACTCATATTTCCCGCTGCTCCTGTAAGACAAAACTTATTAGGCGCGGCTGAACTTACCACGTCTGGACTCCCTGATGGAGAAGATCATCTCAATCGCAACGTGGAATACCAGGAAGACGATACTGTAGATGAAATAGATGTAACAGGTCTGCCGGCCGCCGACCTCAGTGTAGAGTTGGCCAGCAACAAGTGTGCCGCTGGCTATACCTACAAAAATATAAGAACAATGGCGTGCCACTTATTTTAGCTCCCATTCACTGGTATAATATCAATCATTTTTTTCTCACTATTGAAAGGTACTAAGACACATCAAAAAATCATTCACGATGACTGTCCTTTCTTTCTCTGCCGCTACAATGCCAGCAAGTAGAGTCTGAATGTAGGACAAACCATGAAAAAAATGAGCACAAACGTGCCCCAAATTTTACTATCTGGCAAGTATGCAGCGTGTAAGCAATCATATCTAGACCTAGCTAACAGACCGCAAAACAATTTCCAGCAAATTTTCAGGACAAGGCTAACAGCGTGTGACTGCCTGACAGTGACTGGCGAATCTGCAAGTACGTACAAGCTGCCAAACAAGCATGGAGGAGGAATGACGAGCGTCGCAGGACGCCAACTCACCGAGCCCTTCGAAGGTGCCTCCCAGGATGCCCTGCATTGTGGCCTCGGTGCCGGGCGGCGCCGCTGTGCTCGCGTACGAAGTCATGGCGGCGTAGAACAGGCCAAAGCACAGGCCGTGCGTCACCTCGATGGGCAGCATGGACCAGGGGTCGGTGCCGAAGCTGTACACGGCCAGCCGCAGGCTCAGGCCCGCAATGGACAGGCTGACCGCGTTGCCGTACCCGATGCGCTTGATGATCCAGCCCGAGAAAAAGAGCACGGGCACCTCGCCGCCGAAGCACTGCACCGCCAGGTTGGCGCCCAGCAAGGTGGGCGTGGCGCCCAAATCCTGGAGGTACCACAGCCCGTAGCTCCAGACAAAGCCCATGAGGAAGCCCATGTTGAGCACCGAGAAGGTGAAAAAGAGCGCGCGCGGGTTCACCAGCACCTCGCTCAGGTCTTTGAGCAGCTGCTTGGACGTCGCAGAGCGGGGGACGTCCAAAAAGCACAGGCTGACCACATCCATGAGCGTGAACGCGGCCAGCATGTAGAAGCCGGGGCTGTAGTCGATGTAGGGCGAGCCACCCGTGGCGATCTCGTTGAGGTAGCCGATGAGCGGCGCCAGCGCGCCCCAGCCGATGGTGCCCCAGAGCCGCTGCTTGCCGTAGTCCTCCTTGCGGTCGCGCAGCATGGCGTACGCCGCGGCGTCGGCGAGCGAGATTCCGACGCCGAACGCGGTGCCGCCCAGCACGCGAAACACGGCGAACATCCAGAAGGTGGACGTGCTCATCGTGTTCGGCTGCGCGACCGACAGGCAGCTCACCGTGCACGACTTCTCGGCGGCCTCCAGGAAAGCGGAGCCGTTGGTTTCACCGGCCAGTTCGTCCGCCGGCAGGCACCACTGCGTCTGGTGGCACATGAGGCTGCAGTTGAAGGGAAACGCGATGTCTCGCATGCCACCGCCGCCGTCGCTGCCGTTCTCATGAGCCGCCGCCGAGTAGAAGCAGCGCATGTGGCACGGCTCGGGGCTGTACGACTGGCAGTCGTCGATGTACTTGTGGGAGAAACAGAGGAGCCTGGTGTCGTTCTGGATAACGCTCTCGGGAGCTGGGACGCCGATATCGATCGTGCTCGGCTTGATGGGCGGCACGAAAATGAGCAGGAAATGGAAGAAGCTCTCCACGCTGATGATGGCGATAAGGACGACCTTGAGCTGCTGCACCTTGTCCGTAAGCGAGCCGATGGCGAACCGCATGAGAATAGACAGAAACAGCAGGGTCGTGTTGACCAGCCCGGCCAGCGCGGCAGATATGCCCAGCTGCTTGGCCAGCACGGTCGTGAAGGGCATCACGCCCACCACCGCTGCAAGGCAAATTTGGAGACCTCTGACAGTGCCGAAGCGGGTACAGTGGGGATAGCATTCGTAGGATTTGATACCACTTAAAATGTGTGCGCCATACTCGATATTCTTTGTGGTTCTTACGTTACCGGAACATTGACATGGTGCCACACTGGCTCAAAGTCACAGATGCTTGTCTGGAAGCAACAACTCGCCATAGAATCGCAGAGTGTCGCCAGCGACTACTAGCGCCGCACGCGAGTATGCTGATGGCGACAAAAAATTATCAGAGAGAGAGAGAGAAAGTATTATCTCATGGTCCTGGTCATGATGGGCTTTTGCGCAGACTAAATGCTACAAGTAGGAGGCCCAAGGAACTGTTTTCATTGATCGTTGTGGAGTATGTATGATGTTCATCGCTATATCAATTTGTCGTCCTGCCCCATATTTGTGCGCCTGTTTCTACCGGGTGACAACCGACGATGCTTTGTCCACACGGCGCCCGCCTCCATGTACACTCGATGAATGCATGCATGTGTTTGTATGACTCTGGTTGCTAAGCAGGAGTGTGTATGTACGACTACAAAACATGGAGGGCAAATACAGCAACAAAAAAAGCAATTTTGTCAAGGTCACTCTACCCTCTTCAGACCCCACGTCCCTGTACGGGGACATTGGTTCTCAGGTTCTGACTTAAGACTGAGCTTTTATAGAACAGAGAACTGGTGTCCCTGTCGGAGGACAAGCATTGTAGCTCCATCTGTGAAGAGCGGGGAGAGTTTGTTTGCTTCGTCGAGAAGACAACATGGCTGCAATCTGCACGAGCACGTTTTACTCATGACGGCGACTTAAGAACATTTTGATCATTGATAACACACCTTATGGAAGCCTTATGCTATGTTTTTAGAATTGTTATGGTTGAGAGAACATTTTAAGTGGTGTTCCTTGCGAAAATACATTGTTTTCTGTCCCGCACTTCGCACTTAATGAAATGTCCCTGTAGAGGGACGCTGGGTCTCAGTGCTGACAGTTCCTGATTTGTTTTGTGTACTAAGATCTTTTCAGTACACGTCCGGAAGCTAAAATATAAGTCAGTATTCTTGTTTATCAAAAATTACAATGACAAAATGGGAGGAGTCGACCTAGCTGACAGAATGCTAGCTCTGTACGCGCAAAGAAGCCGAACGAATTGGTGGACGCTTCGTACCATTTTGCACATGTCAGACCTTGCTTGCGTCAACGGGTGGCTTCAGTACAGAGCGGACAAAAACGCCATGGGGCTGCCGAGGAAGAATATCTTGGACTACCTTGATTTCAAGATGTATGTTGCGGAGGCGCTGATTTGTGGAAACATGGAACAAGTACATTCGGATGAAGACGAAATGGACATCCATCCCAGAAAGCGACCAAATGCTCTTCCCTCGCAAACATTCCGAAAACAAGGGGCTCTTCACCTACCACTCAAAGATGATCTCGCAGGCGGACGAAGATGCCGCAACGCAGGTTGCGGGATGAAAACACGCCGCCGATGCGCCCAGTGCAACGTCTACCTCTGCATTGAAGTTGGGAGAAATTGCTTCTACAATTTTCACGCCTGGCTTCACAGTTGCATTTTACTGCTCATTTCTAAATATCAATAAAGATTTGCAGTTTCTTCCTCCTCTGAGTGGTGTCCCAATGCACAGCCGATATGTATATAGAGACCCAGATGTCCCTGTAGGGGGACATGCATTATCACACAGCTCGAGATCGCTATGACTGAAATTGCTGTTAATTTGTGTTCTGGGGGTTACAACTGGAAACATCATATATGAAATAAACACTTTCTAACCGAACTTTCTTCTCGGGTCTGAGGAGGCTACAGGCAATTACTCAAGCGTAATCTAGTTAACGTAATTGAAGACGCAACCGCTTATTGTAATCGTACTCTCTCCGTGCAAATGTACAAGATATTTCTGCAACACCTGTGGCAACCACAAAGATCAAATACTTACTACAATACACTTCGCTCAAAGTGTGTGACTTTTAACCGGATACATCTGCATTAATGAAATGTACTTGCGTTTCTGTAATCATATCATTATAACTTCAAACTTCAGGAATGCGACGCAGCCCCACCATCGACCACAGCATCTAAACCTTCTGACAGCGCAAATCTCTAGCGGGAGAACACGTGCTCCTCAGATAACTACATGCGTGCGACTGAGGTCACATATGCTGCTACCGCTGCAATAGGCGCTGCTACAAATGGGCACTTGAACTGTAGAATGTCTAGTAATTTCATGCATGGGCTTCTGAACAAATAAAATTCGGTGGTATTTCCACGTCGGCTGCTATTTCCACTTTAGTGGAAAGACCGGCTGTCTATTGTAACGGAAATACCAGCTGTAACGTATTTCCGCTGCGCTGGAAATACCAGCTGATGTCAGCCAGACAGTAGCGGAAAGGCCGAGTATTGCGACGATTCGCCACATAAAAAAAAAACTAAGAACTGTTTTGGAAAGTCCGAAATCTCGCAAAAATTTTGTAGATGACAACAGTGATCCATATATACAGAGAGAAATTAGCGTCACTGCTAAGACATGCGATGCTGACAATGTACAAGTTTTTCGACTGCAATATTGTCACGACGTAGTTATGGTGAAGAAAACAAAAGCAAAAACTGCGTATCATGAGACTAACTCTTCATTGGGTGAACTTGTCTCTAAAAGTTAGTGACATTCAAAGCACAACGATATATGGCTGCGAGCACATTTGGCGATCGTCGGAAATCTGATCTGCTGGTCAAGCGCGTCGGCTTTTATACACGAGTTATCGAAGTTTCCGGAGTAATCACTGGTGCTCGCATACTTTCGAGAAAGTAAAACACTATTCGCGTCGCGCACACAATCTGATTACACAAGATTCTGCGAGAACATACACAACAGATATAATCAACGATAGCATTCTAGTAAGTTCCAAACCAAGCAGGCGCGTCATGCGCGTGCTTATGCGTGCATACGTGCATTTCTGTCCTGGTGTCAGGACACCTGGCCTCTGAACTGTGACCCGTGGACACTCCTTCGAGTGCTTTCGTGCTGGCGTTCGCACGTGATCACAACAGTATGGTGATGCATCCGGTTTCACCTTATGAAATAGCCTGCTCATAAAAACAGCTGGTCACAGTAATCACAGGCCAAATTCACGGTTCGTAAGAGCGATTTACCATCAGAGGCCGTTCGTGAGAAGCCATTGGCCGGCCTCCCTGAATACATCCAGTTTACGATTGGATGGCACCGCTGCTCTTACAAATAGCCTTAACTTGCGAAATTTGTGTGTGTGCGTGTGCGTGTGAATACGAGCCCAGTTCTGCAAAATAGATAGGAAACTAGACATATTATCTAGTTGTAGTGACGGTGAAGAACCAGTTAGGCTTCAACGCAAGGGCGTCTTGAAGACGAACTTGAGTGGACAGGAAGTGTCACAGTTAAATACAACCAAGAGATGCCATAGAGGTCAAGCATTTTTCTCACGGTGAGTCAACGAAAACCAAAATTCGATCCGAGCGAGACTTACCCCCGAAGTATAGGAACATGTGCATCTTGAGAGGGAGTAGCCGCAGGTTCGGTGATACGTACTTCACCATGGTTATCAAGTTCTCCTTGATTGTCATCTTGGTCCCCACGCAGCAGTGTCGCGTTTCCGGCTCTTCGGGGTGTCTGAAAGGGCTGCACACAAAAACAAAACGACGCAGCGGTTATTCGTGCGAACTACAGGCGAGTTGCAAACGTCTGGCGTAACAACGACATAGAAGCGCAACATATTTCCCTTCATGGATGGGCCGCCCTTCTAAGCTTTCTCGGCATTATTCGTGCCTTCCGAAAACACAGAGTAGGCGATAACGTGTTTTGAAGAGAAAGCCGTATTTAGACGTTATCCTACGCCAGGTTTCCCTCGTCATTCGTTGATAATCGCAGACATTGAGCCACATTCAAGTGTGGCCATAGTTTCAAGCTTCTGCTAGCGCTTACAGCATTTGCTGTTCTGTGGCAAACGGCGTCCTGGTGCACGAATTTTCATGTCAGTGTATGCTGAGGTGAAATGCGTTGTCTCTGCCACTTTGTACACTCCGAATGGCAGAGCACAGATCCATTATTTTAAAGTCAGGTGCACCAGTGGACGTCGCAGGCCAATATTTAGCGCCATCTGCCTAATACTTTCGTTGCATAATGAGAACACGTCGGCTGCGTTTTCGTGGGCGTGAGCTATGACACTGACAAGACATCATTTCTGCATTCTCAGTAACCGTGCACGTTGCGGACGAGACGTGCCTCACAGGCTGTCTTTAGCGGCTTCACAACGCTGTACAAAGTACAATTATTACATATTGTAAGTATTGTAAACATATACAATTCCGCCCCTTCAATTGTGGATATATCTATCAAAGGTTAGTCTCGTTCGCTTTGAATAAAGTGCCAATACCGGTGCTTTACATAGCTGCGGTATCTGTCACAGAAACGAAATCGAAAAAAAGAACTTTTGAAAGAGAAAATGCTAGTCTTACTATTTAAGTGGACTACACACGGGAAAATCGTCATAAGTTCAGAGGGAATCAAGGCTATGAAAATCCCTCGCAGCATCCAGTGAAAATGTGAGCCAAGGTGAAGTGTATATTCAATGCGCTTAATTCATTGATAGTATATCACAGCTCACTGTGTCAATGACAGCTCTTTCTCGAAGCAAATCTATAGAAGAGTGCATATTTACGTCGTGTGTTGCACTCCAAAAGTGTGACAAACCGTGTTTTAAAATGTGCAGCTCGGCGACCCGAAATTGCGCTGTGCATTATGAGGGACGCCATAGCGGAAGGCTCCGGATTAATTTGGGACACCTGGGGTTCTTTAACGAGCGCCTGATTCTATGTGCATAATCGAACCCGTGACCTCGGGCTCAGCATCAGAAAAGCCATAGCCCTCTTAGCCACCGCTGCGAGTGGCCAAACATGCCAGTTAAGCGCAGTTAAGAGGCCACATTTTTGTATGAAAATTAGTACGGGGCACTCCCTCGTCAATATTCACTGTCGTTCCGTTGACGGCGGAGGCTGAATAACCGGCACCAACAACTTTGACAAATCGCCGCTTGAAATTAGCTGTAGAAAACAGCTGAGCCAGGCACGCTACCCAGTGTTGCCAAGGTGAGTGTCACAGGCTTTTCGGGCCGAACAGCGCGGATTCTACTTTGACAGGCTTTGTTTCACACTATTTGGGATGACTTTAAAGAGACGCCAGCTTGAGTGCGACCAAAGCTTGAGTGTGAGAGTGGCAGAGTACAAATCAGTTTTCCACTCTCATGAAATTTAAGTTTCCAGCACGGTCAGCAGTCTACGTAGACCCAGAGCGCATACTTGGAGTACGAAGTGCGAGCGACTGCCTAACGACGCAACACCGATTAAGAAAATGAAACATAAAAAAGAAGTTGACATCGAAATTGTCTGGATATGAGCAAGTTAGATGATGGTCGTATTAGCCGTAATAGATGTTCGAATCTTCATGTGATTGTGCGTTTTTTCCTACGTGTTTTGTTTCAGCTGGCGGGCATCAATTGAGCGACACTGCCATTCAGCAACAAATTACTCGAGACAGGTGAAGAGCTTTGGAGACCTTAAAGGTATTTTACCTGGCGGGAAAACGTTGTCTGTCAGAGAAGAAAATGAGCGGCGAAGTAAGCCTTTCCGATTTTCAAGCCTGAACCGCAGCGCAGGTACGTCTGTTGTTAGGTACGGGACCATTTCCTGAGCCTACTTCGAGTTCCCCAGACCACATCGAATCGCACCACAGCTAATTAAGGAGCGCAGAAACACGGATGCCACATTCCTGAGGCACGGCACGTGCAAACAAGTTGGCGGACCCCACTTCGTGTGCAGCCGGTGGAGCTATTCACTGCTTGGCTCTTCCCGTAAGTGAAGCGAGAGCCTGACACTGTGGCGGGTAAAGTGGGTCTCGAAGCAAGACGGCTGCAATGCGCCGTGACAACCTGGCGGCGTCGCCCCCATCCATGTATTGTGACGGCGCATTGCAAGTCAGCAAGGCAAGACCGCAGGGAGAAGAAAGCCCTCGGACAAACACTAAGCAGCGACTCTCTTCGCCGGGTGTGAGTCCATCGCACGGGCGCCTACAATTGGCCGAAAATGACGACACCCGAGCGGGCTCACCGATTGGCCGAAAATGGCGTCACCTAAGCGGGCTCTCCCATTGGCCGAACGTGACGTGTCTTCAAGACACCGAAGGGCTTAAAAGACGCAGACCGGGAGCAGCAGGACGGCATTCCTAGAGCATTCCTTGAGTAATCTCTTTCGAGCTTCTTGCCACGGGCCGCAGCGTCTGAGTTGCTGCCAGTCCGTAATGACCTTTAAGACTGTTAATTGACGCTCACTGTAAATAATGTAAATAAACCTACCAAGTGTTTCATCTCGAAGTCTTCCTCAACTCCTACACTGTACCGCGTCACCGTTTTCGAAAAATTTTCGCACGTTTAGACATTTTCTGCAGAGAAAGTGCTGAAAAGTCGCAAATATTCAGCCACGTGGTGCTTTAAAAGTGGAAGCTTTATCAATCGGTAAATTAATAAGCGGTTCCGAACTGACGCTGTAGATACCTATGACGTCACTGACAGTGACGTCATAAACATCCTGTGCCCGTGTGGTATCGTATTGGTATCGTGCGCCCATGTGCGTAGTCAAACCCACGTCTCCGTGGCTCAGCAGCAGAATGCCACTATGACTGAGTCCCCAGAGGCGGCCGGGTGAAAGCGGAATAAACGAGGCCGCGCGTTGACGCCGACAGCGGTTGCGTGACGCGACGTGCGGCTGGTGTACGTGGGACGCTTTCGCCGCCGAGGTTCTATCGCCGGGGGGCAACTCGAGCTGCCCGGCGACTGGAAAGCGACAGGCCGCGCCCGCGCCTCCAGCCGCCACGCTGCTCCCGTTACAGCGGGTATCCCGTGTCGGAGCGCCTCCCGCGTGCAGACGTCCTCCGCACGCAGTGTTAAGACGCAACGGAGCGCTGAAAATGAAACGGTTCGGGACAGGAAAGACGATGGTCACGCTGTTGTTACACGGTTTCTTCGGTTACACCGCATCACAAAGTCGCAATTGGCTGCGTAGCATTTCGTTACCGATGCGCAGCTCGTCTCTTCTCTGAGCGATGAGCAAAGCGTGAGCTCGACGAGCGTTCCTCTCTCTCTCTCTCTCTCTCTCTCTCTCTCTCTCTCTCTCTCTCTCTCTCTCTCTCTCTCTCTCTCTTCAATATCTTAACTTCGTCACCACAAATTCAATTCGGCTGAAACTTTATTTCGTTATTTATTCGTGTGAAATTCGAAAACGCTGGCATATATTTCGCTTCCGGTCTCGACCAGCAACGGTCGAAATATTATAATTCGTGTCAGGTATGTTTTCATCTAAAGAGCGACACCGTAGCATACGCTAGCTTGTACTGCTGAACAGTCTCTTTGTGTGCTGCTGACCAATATCTGTTTATTGTTTATAACGCTCACTACCTATCATTCCCTTTCTGATTCTCTCTCTATTTTTTTTTTTTTTTTTTTTGCAAACGGACCTCAGCGGATTTTATCAATCTGAACTATCCGTGGTCGAGCGTCGCAACTAAATCACGGTCGCTAATGTATACCGAGACTGCGCAGCGTATTATGCGGGAAGCCGTAGCGGGCAGTTTTGATCACCAATTGCTAGAGTTCACCTAAATCTAAGTGCGCAAACGTTATTTCTTTTTTTTTGCATTTCGTTTTATTTAAATGCTGCCCAAGATCACCGGCCGACGAGCCACTGCGTTTAACGCGGCAGTCGTTCATCATTCGTATACATGACACGTCCGCAGCGAGTCACATGCAGCCTTCGCCGGCTCGGTTGACATTACCTGACATTTGACGCAATTCGAAGAATCGCTAGCTGTACATGCTGCTCCGTTTCTAACAGACGACAGTGGCTTCGGCTCGCCGTGACACTTGTCCAGTGCGATAATTAACGGCTCTGAGGGCTAAGCTATACGCCCGTTTACAATCGAAACATCACCTTGAAGCTGTAGCTACACAAGTCTGTTCCTCTATAAGTCGGGTCTCGGAATATTATTCCAGATGTTTCTCTTTTTTTTTCTTCATGCTCTATTTAATTAATGCATCTTCAACCGCACACTACATCATTGACCTTCATTCGGCTTTTAATGCAAGATTACTTACCCTCGTATTTCGTACCAAAGCATTGCCGTATTCGAAACACTGATTTCGTGTCTTTTTCGTTACACTTCCAGTAAAAAATATATATATTTCAGAACTGATGCGAATACTCTTATTACTGAAACACTAGTATGGCAACCATGAGCATAGAACCAAATTTCAAATTGACATTTTAGTAGGGCGTTCAGAAACGTGCGAACGGTTCCCCGTCATTCAGTTTCATTAAAGAGAGACTGACGCGACCAGTGTTCCCAATATATGCACGCAAATGGATTCAATACTGAGAACAAAAGTCCGCTCCGCGAGGACGCATTGAGCCATCGCGCGAGCGTGGGAAACGTAGATCGGTGGCATTGGCAGCTGACGCGGAAAACGAATGGGACCGCAGGGAGAAGTGGCGATGCATGCGCCGCTGTTCGGTCGTCTTCGATATAGCCTTGCAGGCAAAGCACCCCTTACGCGAGAATTGTGAGACAAAGAGCGCCTTGATGCCAGCAATGTCGTCACCGTCGGGGCATCCTACATTCATCTTTTCTTTTTCTCCTCGTGTCGACTTTAGACGCCAGTATAAGTTGCGTGTATGACTCCCGCTGCACATTTTGGCGATTATTTAATGTAACTAACCAGCAAGGCATTTTTTAATGAGTACTTGCGTTGAGCGTTGGTTGCCTTCAACTCCGCGATATAAATTAAATTTAAAATTTCACTGTATCATCTCCAGGTTTGACTTATAATGAACTTATGAGCGATTAGAACACAAATCCTTTCTTTTTTTTTTACGTTCGTTAACACGAACAGTAAGCAAGTTGCCGTAAATATAGTCCCTCTATTTGTACTTCACTGTACTTGTTCTCGACGGCCTTCGTTGAAGTTGTGCAGTGCTCTCACATGCTGAAATCAGTGTGGCGTCACCGTGGCCGCAACCTTAGGGTAGCTGGCACGTCGATGAGTTGTGCAAAGAAACGTGACAGCACGGCAGGCACGTCTTGCCACCGGGCAACAAATCGATAACAGCGATAATCCGGTGAAAAATGGTGACCGTCAAAAAGCAAAATTAGGTGCGCGTGACGATACGGTGCACTGGCTGGATTATTGAGCTGGATCATTAAGAAATGCGACACCCAGAGAGTGCGGCAACCTTCACACTGAAAATTTGAGAACACATTGGAGGTTCACACAGTGTTACTGTAGTGTCTCACTTGGGATTTTCAGAAACGGCGATCCCGAGATTAGTAGCCGTCATAAGCGCTGAGTACACAGGATAAAAAAAAAAATATTGCAGTTTTTGGTCATGGGCATGCGTGTTGCAGCCGACGCTGTTTGCCGATGTGCACTAATGGCATCTTCGACTGGCCGCCTCCATCCTCCGAATCAGAGTCGGGCAGATCCGGCGTTCCTCGAACTCAAATGCAGGGGACAGGCATGCAAGCCCAACGTGTAAATAGCTCTCGGAGGAGGAAATGGCAGACGCGAAACTACGTTACTATAGCGACCATTTGATTTGGCCTGTATATTTTTGTAGCCAAACCTGCCAGTGGAGGTTTCCGCGAAAAGAACGGCGGACGCAAGACGCCACCAGGCATGCGGTTACGGTGAACCGTCGCCAACAGCGGTGAAGCTGCGTTATACCACAGAGCGTTACGATGACGTGGCGGGAAACGCTGTCGATATCGACGGCTGCTCCGACGACAGAAGTGCCTGAGATCGCTCGACGCGTGAGGAGAGCCATATGGAAAAGAACGAGTCGGACGTAGGGCGCGCACGCTCTTTCGAAGACAACGCTGCTCGTGAGAGCAGCCCAGAGAGCGTCACTCCGAAACGACCAGCCGAAGGTGCCATCGAAAAAAAAAAAAATCGCGCACTTCGGGGGCTTGTCTACCAGCGATAACCGTCGTCTTTAATCCTGGCTTTCCTTTTAACCACCGTGCTTTTAACACAGCACCACCGGTACTTTCACATCTCGAACTTCATGCGAGTGTCAGTGTGACACGGTGCTCCCGACGGCAAACTGTTAGCGACACCAGAGTGTTAGAGAAAGGAAATGAACGCAAGATGCAGGTTAGCGTTTGACGAAAGACGGGCCCCAAATGGCCGCTTTCTCCCGCGGTTTCAAAAGTGGGCAGCTGTGGTACGTACTGTATGTCCGGCACTCGCGCTGATCGCAAAACTGCAGCACAGGCGGAAAGGCCTGCCGGGCAACAACGCCTGCACCACGGTATGCATAGTGTACAGTACCCCCACCCCCACCCCACCTCTGAAAAATACATTCCGCAAGTGCCCCAGAGGTGGGCACGGGCGGCACGGTCCACCGTTACATCCTATAGCGAGCACTGCTCTTATGCTGACACGGCGTACGACATCAGTCGCTATTCAGGAAAATTATAAGCGCCACGCGCTCTTTATGCTGTAGTGCATGCTATCCGCGAACGCGCTACGGTTAACTTTTCACGCACAGAATTCATTCGTCACACACGTTATGATTTTACAAGTAAAATAAAATAATACAGAAATATAAGGGCAACAGGGTACACAGAAAATACATATGTACCCACCATATTCGATGATTGAGCAATGTCAAATGTAGCCCGAGTCTACATCGTGCAGTTAAATCGAGATTTAACGCATATGCTTACAGCGTTCTGCATAATCGTAACATCAACAAGGAAAGCAGCCGCGCACGAAAAAAAAAATAATAAATAAAGCCAGTCGAACGAGAGACAAAAGCGAGAGCAGACCGTTAACTGCCGTTTAAAAAAAAGCCAGCCGCACAATTATGTACGGCAAGAAAAACGAATCTGCAGAATGCAAAGAGAAGAGCCCAGCTCGTAGTCAGCGTTCTTCTGCTATTTAAATATGCATATTCTTTCTTGAATTTTTTTAGTTTCTTGTTTATTATTATTATACAGCATCTAGCTCTACTCAAGAACATATTATTCCAGCCTCGTTGGGCTCTGCGCCCGTTCTTTTACACGTTTCTTAGACAGCGCGTTTCCAAAGTGAGTCACGACGTAACCTCTAGGATCTATGTATACTGGCGGACAAAGCGGCGAAGTCACACAACGAACACTGCAACTTGGCAATTTATATTTCGAACTTTTTTAATACGACACTCCGAATGCTTGTATATCTAATTAGCACCACATTAGATGTGCATGCGGAGTGCTAAAACATTGCAGTGAAACAAAGATAAATCAGTTTCAGTTGCCATTAATAAGCTAGCGGGTAAAGCGAGTTAATACACACCGGCGTTGAATAATATATGCATTTCATACACGGTCTATTCGAGCTACGTGAATATCGACACGCCGTGTGCGAAGTGTCGCATTCCGATGAAACGTTATACAGAGCACTTCAGTCGTATCACAACACTTCTATGAAAAGAAAAAAAAAAGATATCCACACAAGGATAGCCGAACTGCACTAAGCTATGAGAACCTACACATAACAAAAAAAAAGAAATCATACAAGTTTTATTTTATGGTTTTGTGCTATACTTTCACGAAACCATCTCCACCTAGCAAGTTATTGCAGCACAAAAAATCGCCGAAAATTTATCGTCGGAGGCCCGCCAAATGGTTACGTCAACTAAATCCAGAAACAAAAAAAAGAAAGAAATAATTAATGGGTGCCTCCCAACGTTGCACCAAGAGACGTTTGTCCTGGTCTGGCATACTGGTGAACGAGACGATTTAAAAGGTGTCAATCAACCAACTGCACAGCTGACGGTAGCTGAGAGTGCCGGTGTGCGGGGCCTGACGGCAAACTCTCGAAGAATGGACAACTGGGCTAGTTGGTTTACTTGCATCTTGGAACTGTAACTCTCTTGAAGTCAGTCCACAATCGAACTGTGGACAAACTTTCACCTAGACGCTATGCTGGGTGTACGCCCACACGCACACATACGTGTGTGTGTGTACTCAGTTACAGTGCGGTAAACAGTAGTTTTTCCCTTACTTTTTCTTTATTTTAGTTAACAAACAATTACGACTGACGAGCTACATGACCATCAAATTCAGTTTCAGAGTGAATGCTACTGCATGGTCGGCAAATTTAAAACAAAACAAAGGATTCAACCTCCCCCTTTCTCTTCTGTCCCTCTTGTTTTCGTTTCACCGCGATGTATAACTCAATGGAACAAATCTCGCTATAGTTCAACTATTACTCGATGGCTCGCAACAAACACGGCTTGAAAAAATGTTTAGTTACAGGCACGTGCGTCCGCCTTGTACTGTTTTACTCTCGTAAACATTGGCGAGCCAGACGACCCATACGCGCGAGCAGCGTATACGCCCGTCGCACAGCTTCAACACACTTCCTGTAAGCTCACAAACACGAGCAGCCAATTATACGTTGAAACAACTGGTTTCAAGTACCGACACTCTCTCTCTTGCCTCTCTTTCTTTGTCATATCTGAGTATTGCACTGCTACGTTTGCAACATCCTTCCCAGTCGCAGCCATTGGGGCAAGCCGAAACGTCTATCACGCATGTCCAACGACTCACGTATTCTCATAAAACCCATCTGCGCATTATAATATACATTGGATTCTATAAGTTTTAGGGTATTTCTTTTTAATTAACTAGGAAGCGATCACGTAAGATATTCATCCAGAATATAAGGTCGGATGCAGGCTCAACTCAATGCCTCTCGCCGACAAATTCCGTGAAAGTTGACACTATTTTGACCTAAACCGTTGGGTTGTCACGGACGACGAATAACGTACCGTGAATGGCGCTTCAGGTACCGCTAGTCGACATAAAAGTTCAGGATGAAACACCATTATGACCACCTATTACACAATATTGCACCACCTTTGTGTTTAGGCAGAGAAAATTGTTTTTTTACGTCAAGAAACGCGAGGAAAATGTTACCGCTCTCTCCAAGTACACGGAGGTGCCGCATTCAACATCTAACCATGGTATTTAAATAAAACATAGGCTTTTGGTGCGATTAACAAGCGTACCAGTCGATGGTAAGCATCGACTTCAAAAATGATTATGTCCTTTAGAATGCCATCGCTTCTGAGTAGGATATGTAAAACGGAAAAATGAGATTCCAAAACATGGTAACAACACTCCAAGAGGCTTTTCAAGCCTCATGGCGCTTGCGAGGGTCATTGAATACAGTAAAAGCTCGTTAATTCGAACCGCAAGGGGAAGCTGCTTCAGTTCGAATTAACGAAAGTTCGAACTAACGAAAGTGAAGGAGGGCAACAGTACACTGCGATTTGGAAGCAGTAGGGCATGTCAGAAATTTGGCGTGTCAGAAAATGATGGCGTGTGCCCGCGGCACACGTCATCTTCAAGTCGAAGCTCTAGGTCCGACTGTGCCACACCACCGATGTCCACCGAAACGAACGTTAGCCGAGGCTTAACACCATCACAATTAATCGCGACGGCCGATACCTCCTACGCTGAAAACAGAGGTGCACAACCGATGAAGACTGCCGAGACAAAGACGCTGAACATGTGAAGGTGGCGAAAGCCCTGATTCGTTGGTTCTTGATTGCAAGCGCAGCTGCGACGTACTTGATTCGCTGTGTTTTGGAGCTTGCAGTGCCATCTCCGCACAACATTAGCAGCTGTACAAGATTTGCAAAGCCTCCGAGATTCGCAACGGCCAAGAAACCTCGGAGGTTACGTAGAACGGGGAGGCGGCAGCCGCCGCTGCCTTCTGGCTGACCCCGCGTCGGTTAGATTTTTTTCCGATATTGCCTTCTCTCGCCGTTCTCTCCGTTTCGGAGGCAATACAGCCTTGTGTGTAGGCAGTAGGCGCGTTTCTCTGGCCGTGTGCCAGGCGAGCGTAGTTCGAATTATCCGTGAGGGAACCTTCTGGCGTTCGAATTAACAGACTTTTTTATACATAGACTTCTGTGGAGCTTGGCCGGACCAAATCGTACAGTTCGAATTATCCATAAATTCGAATTATTGAAGTTCGAATTAACGAGCTTTCACTGTATATGTTGTCAGTGTCATAATCTCACCGGGTGTTAATACGTTTTATTGCACTTATCACTTGGGGCTGAACGTCGTTACTCGTATTGAAGGAAACCACGCTCACAGTTTAGCAGCCATTAAGCTTTGTTCTTTGATTTGCAGATATGAAGAAATGCTCTCTGTATGAGATATTCGAGGTCTACGCGACACTTTCACCGAGCAGACTGCAGCTTAAGTGTTTTATGGAATAGCGATTAAATTTAGTTTACAAGACAGCCGAAGGGTGTCTACCGGCGCCGTCGAAAAACCAACCAAATTAAAGTATGGAGCCTTCGTCTAGTTCGACCAACAGCTTTCGCAGTCTGCGCATTCGTACTTTGACGCAACCGTACGTTTGAAGATGGGTGCAGATAACCAACCGCCTTGGTCATGCTTTCATAAGAAAGTGTGGTAAAAGCTTCGTGCTGTGCACAGCGGCGGTTGCCCCGAAATAAAAAGCTATATTTCTAAAAGAAAACAAAATAAGAAAACACGCTCGCCTAATGCATCCGTGGCAAATGCATTCTCAATGGCGCATGTGCACGTAATCAAAAATCCGTGGGGCCCACGTATCTCGATCCTAGGATGATCGCTTTATCGCTTGCACGAATCAAACTGTTCGGACAAATGTCACAAACGGTTGACATTTCCCGATAAAAAAAAAGTTGACAAAAAAATGTTTGACCGGCCACCTTTATGCGACCGCGGCTCTTTCGACATTTAATTTCCCGGGTTCGTCGAACGTGCGGGGTGCCCCCGAGAGGCTGACGCGGGCAGGCCTGTGGCGAAATACTCGGCCCACATGACCAACCGCCGACACTGGTTCAAGTTCACCCTGTCTCGTGTGCATCCCGTCGAGCTGATCGAAGTGGCCCGTGCATCATCGCCTCGACGTCGCTATCGTACAAGCGTATACGCGTATTCGCTGCAGCGCTCTCTCCCTGTCTGCAGTGCGCGCGCTCCCAAACAGACTTACAACGGCCCGCAGCTGCCGGCTGCTTACTACATCATAGGTCACTCACGGCGTGAAGCTCGAACACAGCTGGAGGGCCCTGAGAGTGCGCGGTTCCGCGCTAAGCGTGAGGAGCGCGTAGCTTTTTCAACCCGTGCGTCCGCCGAGTAACGCGCGCGCGCGCACCGTGTATATATAGACGAGATCGCGAGAGGACGCCGTTCGGCTGCAACTCGGTATATACAAACCAAACGACTTACACGGTTCACTCAAAGCGCTTCGCTGATCGCAGAACGCCTCACCAGCGAAGAAAGCATAGGGACGGTGGCTGAAAAAAAAAAAGGAACTTGCGACCCCCGCGCGCGCGCGACAAAAAGCCGGGTTTTGACCCAGTGCTCGAGCGACTTTCCCACGGCCGTCGCCATGGCTGCATGCGAGCCCCGCTACGGAGTCGGGTCCGCAATACCCTCGGTATCGAAAGTAGAAAAAGGAAGACTGCGCAGGCGAGAAACGTTTCGTTGCGCGGCTTACCAGGTTGGGTGAGGACAGCGTTGGCAGCCAAGATTCGGCGTCCGCGGATCACGCCAGGGTTGTACGCAGATCGTGGTGCCAACGGTGACGCGAACAAGCCGGCAGCCGTCGACGAGGAAGAAGAGGAAGGAGGGGGGACGTCGGCTGCTCGCTCGGGTTTGGCGGGGGAGCGGCGGCGGCCAGCACGCGTGTCCCGGCGCTCCAGAAATAGAGGGCGTGTCGGCGGCGCGGCTCCCTGCTCGCTCTGCTATTGAAGGGTCCACGCTTCGATCGCGCTCCCGGCGCAGCTCACTGGTCGGGACCCGGCACACACCCCCGGAAGTGACGCAACCGTCGCGTCGTCCGCACGAGGTGTGGCGTCACCGCTGGTGACGACGACAGGCGGGGGCGGGAGCGCTCAAACAGCTGCGGTGGTCGCCAAACCGAAGAAGCTATCTGCGGCTACGTGTCCTTAGAGGGCGCACGCAACGCTAGAAAGCGAAGAAGCGAAAGTTACTTGCAATGAAGGTCCTACCAAGATGTAAGGTTGATTTCGGAATCACAGTAGGTGAACGCAGAAGAGACGTGCTCAATGAGAGCTTCTAGCACACTCAATGGTAATTTCATCGCGTATAATTTGTGTGTATAGTACGGAGACCATTTAACGGGCAAGGTCAACACTGTAAAGAACGAGGAAGGAGCGAACTGTTAGGCAAATACTTTTGCTTGTCATGCTGCAAAGGTAGAGGAATCGGTGGGCAGCCTGAGGAACAGCTTTCTGTAGTCATTTCTTTATCTGACGTGGTGGCTTCGTGGCTGAGGTGTTGCGCTGCTAAGCACGAGGTCGCGGGTTCGAATCCCGGTCGTGGCGGCAACATTTCGATGGAGGCCAAAACACCCGTGTGCCATGCATCGGGTGCATGTTAGCAAAACCCCGGGTCGTCAAAATGATCAGGAGTCTCCAATGACATGCCTCACAAGTGAAATAGTGGTTCTAGCAGGTAAAACCTGCGAGAACTTCAAACTTACTATGCCAGTAAGTGGCCGGACTCCCTTTCGCAACGAGCGGTACCCACTATTAATTGCCGATGTTTGGGGGTTGAGCCTTTTCTTTGGAGGTTAGCGATACCGCACTGACGGATGAGTTGATTTTTTTTTACCCTCCAGGAAAGCCGTGCATCGCGAAGGAGCGGCAACACAGGCAGTCCTTATGTAGAAGCGGCCATACAGATCCATTCCATAATATTCCACTCACTATTATTGCAGCAAACTACCGCGCACGTATTCCCCCTATCGTTCCACATTTTACGGAATGAATGGAGCGTAGTAGGTTAGCGAACACCCTGGTGCATTTCCGACAGCTGCTCGCGCCGTAGCACGGCAGAAGCAGTAATGGCTTCGCATTCGGGCGCTTTCGATGAGCCAACGTGCGGCGCGCCGCCGAAAGCGCCATCTCGTTCCTCTACAGCAAACTGCTCCAAGAAAAAGGTCAATACTTAGCTCACGAGTCTACACGATGCACGCCGGCTTCGGTGCGATTTCTACTGGCGTGAATATCCTCGGCACGCTTCGAAAATATCAGCGCACGCGGGCTTATTAACGTGCCAACCGCTAGTGACCCGGCCACCGGGTATCAAACCCACAAACGTGAGCTCAATATGTAGCACCATGATGGCTACCATAATGCGAGCTCCATGAAATGGCACAGGCTTCTGACAAGGTCGAAATAAGACATCACGGACGATTACGATACTCCCTAATGCGAAATTTGAGCGCAGCTGTATACGTATTTTCATTTCGCGGTATATTGAGGCATCGCACCGTTCACCGCACCGACTGGCAGAACCACGACGCGTGGCACTATATATATATATAGACCGACGACACGGTTGCCACTTCCCGGCAACTGCAGCTTATGCAATCGCAATCTCCACCAAGAAGCGCTTGCGGTGAATGCTGTGCGCGAAGGCGAGCTTTCTGGTTCTTTCTTTCTGTCCCCCGCACGGCCGGTGCCGCCGCGGATGCGCGGACGTGAGTGCCATCTGTTGGTGCTTCACGGTGGCTTCCTCCGCTTTCCTCCTCATGTTTCCGCTGCACCATCCTCCTCCACTTCCCTCCTCGCGCATTCTTAGCTCTCGCCGTATTTTACCCCCTCTCCCTGCGCTCCGCGTTCGCTCTTTCATCTTTCGCTGTGCCCGTTCGCTCGGTTACGTCGCCGAGGCGCGCCGACACTCAGCGCAGGAACGGGCGCGTAACAGCTGCGCTCTAAAAGCATGACGGTAAAAATAAAACGAATACAGGACACCACAGCTGGTATTACGTCACGCGCTCGTCTCTTAGATGCGTATACTGCCGGGACATCACGTCCGAAGTCGCAGAATATCCTACTAGTGACACCGTATGGCAGAGGGCACCAGCATTCATTTTGACCACTTGAGGTTCTTTAGCGACCGTTTATAAGCACACA
Source organism: Dermacentor albipictus (assembly GCF_038994185.2). Taxonomy (NCBI): domain Eukaryota; kingdom Metazoa; phylum Arthropoda; class Arachnida; order Ixodida; family Ixodidae; genus Dermacentor; species Dermacentor albipictus. The sequence goes on along the minus strand of NC_091823.1, from coordinate 71,902,692 downwards.
AGCACTTTTTAACTCGCGGCTCATTCCGAAATGTTACCGCTACAGCCGGTAATCGAATCCGCGCACGCATGCGAAACGGCAAAACTTCATAGTGCATGAACTAGCGCGACAGGCAGTTTTCGCTAGATCCCGTGACATGTAAAGGCAAGACGGTGTAGATGCGTTTGCTGCGTTAGCGTTTGCAAACATGCGTTTGCATTTGCAAGATGCGTTTGCTGGCAGGAGCCCGACAGCACTTGACGGATGCCGCCATAGATCCTACAGTCGAATTTTCCGCCAGTATCGCGCTGGGCTTTTTAAAGCTTGACCTTCCCCAAGTGTGACTCAAAGGAGCGGATGGAAACGGGTGCGAAGAGCTTAGCGTATACGTACGTGGCTGCAGGCGTCCAGCGCCCAGTGCGAGGCGTCATGGTTCGATGCCGGCACGCATAGCGCCGCGCGCAACAATGGAATGATGGTAGTGATGATTATGAGCCACTGCCGATGGCTCGTACCCACTAAGGGGGATAGGGCAAGAATCAGGAGGCAGGAGGCAGCTCACGGAAATTCTTATACGAAAACAAGAAACGCAAAGTAAAAGAGAAAAAAAAACCAAAGGAGATATTGGAATAACTATAGACATAGTATGCGAGCGAGCAGTCAGACTAACTGAAGGGCGAATTTTGAAAAAATGTTACAATCAAGGAGAGAAAAAAAAACAATGTTATTAAAGAATTTGGAGAAACCACTTTCCGTGAAATGAGCGCTGATCTGATAAGTAGAACAAAGCTACAATAATTAGCAGGGTATGATCGTTTTGCTTCAGTTAAAGAGTCAAACACTGCGCAACAAACGTGTCTGTGACTTTCGCAATGCCACGAGGTAGGCTCCCCTCTTCTTCGTTCGCTTCCAAACGAGCGCCGTTCAGACTCGGAAATCGAGCCGCAAGGCACGCGTCGTTCAGTACGTGCGTACGTCGCGCTCATCGGACATTGTTTTTTCAAAGACTACCGGGGCCTTAGTACGGATTCTCAGCGCTTCGGTGAAATACGTTTTCTCGCTATCTTATTTTTATTTTGTCGCTTTAAGAAACGTGCCTTTGCTCCCTTCGACCGCCGGCATTGAGAATGTCAGCACGTGCGCTTATAACAAAAGAAAAATAAATTCAGGGACATCAATATCTCGCGGACAAGCCTTTCTTGAAGTGAAGGCGCGAAGTTCCAACCAAAGACTTTGATTTAACGTACCGCCTGTCAGTATGTGAATTGCGGCCGCGCGTATCAATTCGAAAAAAAAAGGGAAAAAGATAAGAATAATAAAGACGTGATCAGATGCGAGTTGCAGTTCGCTGCTTTCTTTTTCAGAATGGTCGTCGTAACTGTGACGTATTGTTCACCCTTACTGCGAACGTTGATGACATCGCATAGACCTGCGGACGAAGATGTGACAGAGGGGGGAATAAAATCGTTTGTTATATCATATGAAAAAGTGATTAAAATCAAAGACGACACCTATGGGGCTTTTTGGTGAGGTGCCTAGATCATTTCTGTATCACTTCGCTACTCAGCAGTTATGGCAGCAAGTACGAAAAAATATATTCACTATTAAGTAGCGAGATAGAGTAGACGAGAGTAAAAAAGCTAACCTAGCCACGTAATTGTGACGTCATGGGTCAACAGGAAACGCGTGGTCTTTGAATAACTATATGAATTCCCGAATTATCACGGACAATTGGAACATATTGCAATTGCTGCAGTACACCCACAACTGTTTATGGGGGGGGGGGGGGGGGGGGTAATACACTGCAAAGCGAACAACAGAAGAGAAAAAGGTAGAAACGAAACAAGGCGCACACGACAGTGGAGCAACACACGTAATTATCTATAGGCGCAGACGTAAGGTGACCATTGGAGTGTCACCGCCATCCTTCTCTGTCTCTGTCCTTGTCATCGCCTTTTGGCACATGTGTCATGATCAGAGAGAGAGAGAGAGAGAAGGAATGAAGGAAGAAGAAAAGTTTAATGAGAAAAAACACAGAGAACTCAGCCTTTGTCAAAAGTATATGGGCTACTTTTCACCATATATGCCTTTCGGCTGTGTGGTGCAGTTCTTTCAATAAATAAAAAATATGCGCTTCTTTCTATTGTTGGCACAAGCGAAGAAGACCCTTCGTGCTGGTTCATTGGCTACGGAATTCCGCCGTTGAGCACGGGGTCGTGGATTCAGTTTCCTGGCAAGTAGAGGGGGAGATGAGAGGGGAAGAGGAGGGAATACGAAAGGGATGAGAGAGAAAGAGTAGGGAATACGAAAGTGCTCGTGCATCTTGATTTGGGTGCACGTTAAAGAATCCAAGGTGGTCGAAATCAATTCGCAGCCCCACACCCCCATGGGAATGGGGGGGGGGGGGGGGGGGGTAGGTAGGGGGGGGTAGGGGGGGTGAAGCTCTCACAATGGACGTGTTGATTTTGGGGCGTCAAACCTCATAATTTAAATGAAGTTGGACGTTAGAGCCAGTCCATGAGGACACTGTATCGACAATCTGAGAAAGTCTGAAAAGTATTTAAGCTTTCATGCCAAAAACGCACAACATATCACACGCATTGCATGCGTAGTCTTAATCGTTTACAAGAAATTACGCGCGGTTTAGTACGCATTACGCGTGATATTGTTGGTGGTAATGGTGGTGTGACGATGCTTCTATATCACTGTAAGTGGCTTAGTCTCATGGTCCAGGGGCCAAACCACAGTCCTAAATCTGTGGAACGACTGATCTGCGCATCAGAAGCTTATCCGAACTGCTCAGTCAGATATAGTCTTTTTCCACACAAGGCTTATCTGCGCAGAAGGCGAGGTCAAGTTCTAAATTCGGTACTTTCAGCTCACTTCACGAGACGTTCAAGCCATAGAAGTTGCTATCACGCCGACTGATTGCCGAGTTCGAACAGATAGGCAGGTACGTAGCCGTGGTTTTGAATGTGTCTGCGCATATCTAGCAGACTCCTTTTAAGACAGACTTCTTTGCAATAAGAAACCTCGCAAGAAAGAGCCTGATTTTGTAGTTACGTTCGTGGTTCAAGTGGTATACAGTCTGTCACATTCAATAACCTGGTTAAGGGAACTCCGACGCGATTTCTAGCGTGCTCGCACGTATGTTGCGGACTTCTGCAAAGCTGGCTTCTTTGCAATAAGAGAGCTTGCTAGGAGAAGCCCACTTTTAAGGTCATTTGTGTTACAGATTTTATATAGCTATTATATTGGAAGCATTTACAATTTAAGAATGTTTGTTAAGGGCAGCACCGGCGCAGAAATGGTGCGTATCGTTATGATAAAATCAAATGTAAATACAAAGCGTGCTAGCCGGAATGGAGCCAGCACACTTCAGATACTAAGACTTACATTCAACTAGCTGCATCAGTGGAAATGGAAGATAGCCGACGAGATTTTGAACGTGCTTGCAAATATGTAACAGACGTCCTTACATTTGACTTTTCTATATTAAAAGGCTTCACAAGGAGATGCCTACTTGTCTCATTCACTTCCTCTTATGGACGGTATAATCATAATATAATAATATTGGCGTGGTTTCAAACTTATTTGCATGTGTGTGGCACACGCCTATAAAGTTGAAAGGCTCCGCAAGAAGAGGCTCTGCGGAAAGAAGCCCACTTTTGAACTTACTTCGATCTACGGGCATGGAAATGCCCTTGCATTTGAAGTGCTTGCTATGTGTATATGCTTTAATGGCGAACGCTCGCGAAGAAATTGTACTTTTAATTATAATCAAATGATCAGTAAACAAACACATGACAGTCGAAATTGAACCAGCCCACTCTGGGTACTGAGACTGTCATCCAGCTAGCCGCATCAGTAGGAACGTGTATACACTCGTGTTGCAGACCACAGCCTAATTGGCTTGTCCCGCATTAAGGAATTTTGAGGAAATGCCCTGTTCTGTAGTCTTTTTTATTGCGATACTAATTACACGGACGCTTGAAGCGCATTTACGCCGTCGGCATTGTCGTGCTGTTACTGACAGCACATGCGCGGACCGTGCACGGAGGATTCGAACGCTTCCAAAGACGAGAAGTGAGTTTGCCCCAAAAGCGGCAAAGCCAGGAGGACGCACCGTCACGCTACACTCGATTGGAGCAAGAGCTGCATTCTGACTTCTGGCATGAGCGTTGTACGGTGCCGGGATGCCGATTGACTTCTCTCACTGGTGGAGGGCTACTCTTTATCGTTGGAGCTGAGCCACTCGTTATCCTTGTGAAATACCGAAGTCTAGGTACACGCTGGTGTGATAAGTAACAATTGTTTCTTCCGATTTTACTCCATTCTTATCCTCTACTCTTTCGTACCGGATGATTCTGGTGACAACGTAAGCAGTACGCCGCTAGAGAACTGGCCAAGAGCCGAACAGACGAAGTGAAATAAAATTTTTACTCTCTCTATCCTGGCCCTGATGTCAGTGATAGACGCCCGATTATCATATCAAGGAATTTGCTGAACAATTGCGCTTCAGTTTTTTAAGCTATCACCCGTGAAACGAAAAGAATTGCGAATGCAGGTTTCACCTCATTGGGGGCTTTCCTGCGGAGAATCCAGCTTTACAGGTTCTGCTGCATGCGTTCTGACATTTTGGAAAACACTGTAGGCGAAATTTTTGTTTCCAACGATGGTTGATTCTTAACAGTACCAAGTTTTATGTGCACTTGCCTATGCTTTCCCTCATGGTTTAGTGAAAAGGAACTAAAAAATTGGAAATGCGCGTTGACTGCCACGTTCAACGGCAAAACCAAATGCTTGGTGAAAACGAATTCATTTTCTTGTGGAAGAAAATGAATCTGCACCTATTCGTCCCCAACTATACCTCTACTTAGTGCAGGGCCGCGGCGCCACATGACGGCGGTCCATGGCGAAATGGCAACATAATGCGCTGGAGGGCGACCTTGGAGTCATAGAAGAGTGACCATGTCTGTGGCGGTTCTTCAATTACGAATTCTAGATCAGCACGGAGGGCAGCGAGTTCTGCAACCGCCGATGATGTAAAATGCGATGTCTTGGATTTTACGGTGACAGACTTCGAAGCAATAACTAACTGCTCCTGCTGAGCTTGCAGAAAAAGCTGAAGCATCCGTGTAAATGTGAAGGCGTCCACTGAGTTTCTCATGCAGGAGCAGTGTATGTGTAGCTTGTTGCAGGGCTAAAAAGGACGATTGTGTTTTCTTTTGGATTACAGGAATGGTTAGGATGGCTTCGAGGGGATGTAGGCACCACAACGGTAATGGTGGTCTTGCTGCAGGCGCAAATTTCGAGGGAAGCACTGAACGATGCAAAGCAATATTATCGCTGAATGCGGAATGTAACCTAGAAGCAGATAGTGAGGCAAGGTGGTGTGATGGAATCCGGTTGAAATGCCTTATGTACATTCTTAAGGCATCGACGCAAATGTATGTTGTGATTAGGCGATCACGCGCGACGACGACAGTCGCTGCTGAAGATGCACATCTCGGAAGCCCAAGGCATATTCTCAGTGCTTGAACTTGAATCGACTGGAGGACGTGCACGTTTGTTCTTCGGGCCCAGCCCATCACAAACTGTAGTGCATGAACCCGAGGAAAAGTACAGTATAAAGTTGAAGCATCGCTCATACAGATGCAACCCACGATTTTCCCGCAAGAAATCTTAGCACGTGGGTAATCATGGTGAGTTTCTTTTTTTCATGCAGCCAATATGAGGGCTCCAGGACAGGTCGCGATCTATTATGACTCCCAGAAAGCGATGGGTCTTCTTATAACTAACAGTCTGTCCATTGATTTAAAGGACGTATGGGCCCATCTCATTGCTCGTGAAGGCAACCAACGAGCCCTAGTCCAACGAGCCCTAGTCAGATGAGAGCTCTAGTCCCCATCCTTGAAGGTAGTTTGAAGTCAGTGTAGCCGCTCTCTGAAGCCTGGAACGTACAGCCTTGGTAAAAAAAGTTGAAGCCGCTATGAACGGCCAGGGAGCGGCTGCGCTCTGCTATCACGGCGCTGCCACCACCGGCGCGCGCCGCTACTCGCTTGCGCCTAGGATAAAGATGGCGAGGGAAGCATGCATTCTCTTACTCTCAGGCATCTTTTGATAACAGCGCTCATGAAAAACTAGTTTTCCTTCCTCCATGGATGAGACGAAGCGCTGTGGTAGTTCATTTGTGCCGTCATGTCACAGAAAAGAATGTCAACATTGTTTTCGCCTACGCCAAAGCATCCATGTCAAGACACTAAAGCCAGCAAAGGTAACTACGTTATTTATTTATTTTATTTTTTTGTACTTTGACTTTTATTCACGAGGACACATTGAGCCTCTTCAATTTTCTTGTTCTCGCTACCCGCGGGCTCTCAGAGCCAGCCAGAGCGCATGCGTTTTTGGGTGGCATGGGTGAGCCGATGATGGTGGCTCAGACTTGTGTGCGCAAGGGAGAAAAGCGGGGAGGAAGCGCGCCGCCTTCCGTCGCGCGCGATAGTGGAGAAAAGGGGGCGGGGCTTACGATTCCGTGATCTGTGATCGCGCAACATCTTTATTTGCCTTGTTTGACGCATTATATGCAGTGACTTTTTCTTAGGTAGATTTGTTGTAGACTTATACGCCTATTTAAATATCTTAATTGTTGCGAGGTTTTGTGTATGTGTGCAGTGAACTTTGTTTCGAGTGACACCTTTTTGCCATTTATCAAGCTGCATCTTCGCATTTGTATATTTCATTCTGTCTTCGCATTTCTAATGTACGAGGGCAAGTCAAATGAATGTAAGCCAACCCATACCGCGCAATAATGGTTCGGTTGTGCGAACCATTATTATGTGCGAGACATAAGAGTAGCATGCAGGCATCTCTGATTTACAAAAGTGACACCTAGGTGTGAGGATAAATCTTCTTTAATGCTCTCATACACTGGGTTGAACATAGTTGCGTGACATAATGGACGCCCCAAAAGTTGAACAGCGTGGTGTCGTGAGGGCTTTGACAGCTGAAGGTGTTTCCCAAAACGAAATTAGTCGCCGTATGGCTGCCGTGCACGTTGAACATTGCATTTCATTGGCCACTGTGAAGCATTGGAGCAAACGGTTCAAAGAAGGACGTGAAAGTTGCAAATACGATCCAAGACCGGGCCAATTAAAGCCGCCGTGCAATCACCCCAACACAATTGCAAAGCTTGATGAGCTGATTAGACAAGAACGGAGGATAAGAATCGGTGAACTGGCACAGCGTGCGAACATCAGCCACGGTTCGGTTCATGCCACAATTAATGAACATATCGGTTATCGGCGGTTCTTGTGTGCGCAATGGATACCCAAGATTTTTAACCACCGCCAGAAGACGGAGAGGTTCGGGGCTGCCTTGGCTCATCTAATCCGGTATCACAATTAAGCTTGTGATGACTTCTTGCCTGCAGTTTATACCGGGGACGAATCATGGTGCCACTACTACGAGCCTGCAAACACGACGGCAACGCTTACAGTGGAAACATTCGAATTCACCACCCCAAAGAAAACAAAGGCGGTCATTTCCGCCGGAAACGCGTTGTTGACTTTTTTTTTTCGATCGTCAGGGGCCATTACTGATCGAATTTGCTAAACCTGGAGAGACTGTCAATCGTTTCTAATATTGTGAAACGCCGGATCGGCTGCATGTCGCAATCAAGAACGAACGACTTGAAAAATTGACGAATGGGATCACCTTGCTCCTCGACAATGCCCGTCCCCACGTCGCTGATGTAGTTAACACAAAACTAGGAAAGTTCAAGTGGGAAACGCTGCAACATCTGCCACACAGCCCAGACACGTCGCCTTGTGACTTCCTCATTTAGGGGCAATTGAAGAAAACAGCTCAAGGGAACCATATTCGTGTCTGACGATGACGTGAAAGAGTCAGTCACCGACTTTTTGAAACAGCAACCCAAAGAGTTTTATGAGACGGGAATCACGGGACGCGATCGTTAGTCAGTGGGACAAATGTCTAAATTGTCATGGAGACTACTTTCACAAAGTAAGTTCAGTGATTGAGGAATAGTGGCTGAGGTGATGCATTGACATATTAAAGGCTGATCGTGCCCATTGAAAACAGACGCGCAACTCTATGCGCATTATATCGTGAAAGCTTAGCGGTAGTCGCGGCCTGAGGAACCGAAACTATTGGTTTCCGTCTGTTTTGCTCTTGGCGCTGCTAGCGCTGCTTTGCATGTAGACGTCGACATACCTCTCGTTCCTATTCACACGTCTATTGGTGCATAGCCAACGCATAGCATAAATGAGCGTTGTCGGCGTTATCGGAGAACACCTACAAACGACTTTTTACAACGTCGTAAGCTGTACGCCTCCAAGGCTCTCGCTGTTTACTTTCATTCAGCATGAGTGATTTTTATGTTGGCATAACCAGAAGCCATGCCGACATATACGCCAAGTTTCGCCCCACTGCTCCACAAGCTCTCATTGATCAGATAATGAAGTTCGTGAAAGAGAAGGTAGGCGGAAGTGAATCCTCCGTGAATCGACGACAGCTTACTTATGTCATAGTAGTCAACGCAGTTAGCTTTCATCATTTGCGTTTGGCCCCTCTCCTGCGGTATGCCGTTGTGCTCAACGCTACAACTGATTGTACCCATGGGGGTAGCAAAAAGTCAGCAGAGAGCATGGAGGAAGTTTTCTTCCTCCATGGGAGAGAGCATTACGTCACGCAGCCAGCTTTGTCAAGCTAACGCTCCGCGAAGCCAGCCCTTTGCTCAGTAGTGGTCCAACACGTGATCTCTTGCGTTTAGATCACGGAGAAAGAATCGAGATTTTCTGAGACGTTTGTTTCCCAGTAGCTATGCCAGAAGTTCTTTATTCGAGGCGCGCTTGTTCGGCTGCTTTGCCTTGGCTCGGCCTGCGGAGCGGGAACACAAAAATCAACCGCGCACTTTGACGTGCGATCACGTGTTGGGCCAATAGGTGTGGCTTCAATCGTGTTGCGCGATTCTTCATACTGACTTTGTTGTATCTAAGCCGCACAGCCGTGCGTTCCTAGGATATTCTAGTACACTGTACCTAGGACGAACAAATACATTGAAGCTGTCCTACCTTGGTGTTATTACTATAGTACTTGAAAACAAAAACAGTATCTAATTTCTCTGCACTGCGCTTAACAGTTATTATCCGTGATACATGTCATTAGCCTTGCAGATTGTCACGCGTAGATAATGTCTGGCCTTCACACCGTGTAAGAATAGGTATTCTTACACCGTAGAACTTCACTTTGTACTTCTGAGTGAACGTCGCTTCAAAAAACTGCCTTTGGAAGTAAATGTATGGCGGTCAACATAAGCTCTACGCAATTAATAAGTGAACATTAATATTAACTTTATTTGTTATGGTCATCGGCTTTTATAACTCTCCTGTGCAGATATCGGACCTGAACCTTGCAGTAGATGTTGGCTGCGGCCCTGGCACAAGTACAACAGCACTGGCCTCATACTTCAAAGAAGTTCATGGCTATGACATATCTGAAGCACAAATCACTGAAGCAAAAGCACTTCATAAATTCAAAAATGTTTCCTTCAGGTGAGACAACCTTAACTCAGCCATGTGTTTACAGTCATGTGTTTATGTGATTACCATTTGAGCTGGCAGTGTGTGTGTATATATATATATATATATATATATATATATATATATATATATATATATATATATATATATATATATATATATATATATATATATATATATATATATGGAGGGGGGGGCACGTGCAGGGGTGCGCATGCTTATGAGGGGTGCACTGCTTTAGCTTTCAATTAATGGTTACTCCTCACTTCAATGTTCGAATGTGATATGCAAAATGTACCACACAAACAAACAGTCAGCCTTGTGAAATATTTTTACTGCAGTTAGCACATAAGGGCTGGACATATGATTTATTTGAACCATTTACTCATGTCCCTAAGTAGCGCATGATACATTCAACTGGCCCTATTCGAGGGCACTTCAGAAGCACTACGGAAGTCCACTGGCAACAATGAAGCCAAATCGAAGCTAATATATACCCTGTTGTTCTAGCTATACAGCTTCAAAGCTGTCATTGCAATGATGACTTTCATAGAATATAGATAGAGCGCTCTAAGACAACCGATTGAGTAAGGCAGCAGTCTCACCACCTTCAGTGCCAGCCCAGTGCACTGCCTTTAAGATCACGCAAGAACATGGGAAGAGAATAAATTCTGAACACATGTTGCCATTGAAAGTTTTAGCTAAATTTTTGCATCTTAAGCTGCTTATAAGTATTGAAGAACTATTTTGATAAAGGCATGAAGGAACAAAAAGCAAGAATGACAGTTTTGTATTTCATAGCATGCTTAGGGCACTGATGCCTCTCACTTAATTCCCGCACAGTTATGCAGGACATAATCATACAAAATTGCATAGGATTGGACTGCAAAATAGTTTTTCACCATGCACGACTGTGCAAATAGCTTTTTAACTGATCACTGTCTGCAGGTCAGGGTAACCAATTGCACTAATTATTAGTAGATTAGAGCTCATTTTAGCCATGTCTGCAATTTTCGTGGTTTGTTGTCATTCTTTGCATTTTGATAATGAAATGAGTAATTCATGCTTTTCTTCATGGGTAGAATTTCTATGTGACCCATAATGGCTCTCACATTCAGGTGTATAATGCTTGTGCTCATGATTATGGCTGCCAACCACATTTCGGTTGTATATCCGTTGTAGATCGATAAAAGCAGGACTAAATCAGTAATTATAGAAGCACACATCATAACATATGGTACTGAGTGTGTAGGTTCCTTGTCTCTCTTTCTGATGGATAAGAAATCAGCATCTATAGACATTGGTGCGGTCTCACGATAAAACAATGTGATTTCAAATTGTGATATTACTTATGCCTCTAGTTGAGGCATGTTCATGCATGCACACATCTTTTTTTTTTTTTAGCAACTGTTTCTTCAATAAACATTGAATTTGTGTTTGCTTCTCTCCTTTGTTTTGCTAGATTCTACTCCAGTTGAGATGCCCATGAATCTACATTATACAAATGTTTCGGCAACATAAGTAGCACCGCGCATTTCGCTAAGAAATCGCATTACACCAGCTTATTGTGGTGCTTGTCATTTCAGCCAATATAATGAGTTCATTTGTTACGAATAAGCCGGGTAGATCTCCTAATACTCCGATGTGCAGTGTGACAAGGACACTATGACAGTGCTCAACAGCTTTGTGATGTGGAAATAGCTGACAGGATGTGCACCTGCATTAAAAGCTTATTTCTTTTTTATTCTTCTCCTTTTTCTTTTTTTTTTCAGCTAAAGCACATTGGCAAGCTAGTTGGTTAAAATTCATGATCGAATGTGTAAGCACCGCTGAACAATGACATAGAAGGAAACTGACACACAGAGACAGCACTGTCTCTATGTGTCTTTCTACATACTCATTCAGTCACGCTTACACATACTATCATGAATTTTTTTTTGTCATCTACTTCAGCTGGTTTAACCAGCTGCCATCCACAGATTGCAGTATCAGCGTGAGCGATCATTTGAAAATTTAGCCAATGGGTCAACAGTATACATACATATACCCATCGTCCGGTAAAGCATGACTGCCAGTGGCTATGGCACAGTACTGCTGATTGCAAGGTTGTGGGTTGGATTCCCTGTGGTGGCAGAGTGCAAGAATGTTTGTGTGCCTAATCCCCTTCAGCCACGGTATACAAATTTGTGTACACGACTTATTTTTGCCAGCTCTGTCCAGTGGCAGCAACGGACAAACGTGTGGTATTACACTGTTCGTACTGAACTGAACCATGCATAATCAATGTGGCTCGGCTTCAATTCAGCACAGCGAGTATTGCAACACACGACCACTTTAGTGAATGTACTACCATATTTGAAGGGATGTTCGACCTGCTCCATTTCATTAGCGATGGCAAAATAATCTTTTCTTCCTTTGTCGTAGTGCTTGAAGCCAATGACTAAATTGTTCATTTGCTTTGAGCTGGTCAGTCAGTTATATTTATCAAAAGATGTGATGTGGATGATTGTGGGCTAAATCAACATTACTTACTCTGTAGTAATTATGAGTACTGACTAGAAAACGTACAAAGCATCAATCTACTGCCTTCATTTCCCTTTAGAGGAAATTACAGTACCTTGTAATATAGTAATAATAAAGTTTATTTGCCATCATACATATTAAATAAGAGGGCAGAGGAAAAAAAGCTGCTCACAGGCAGCTTGAACAGCCCCCTGATTTGTTTATTTTGGCAGAAGCAGCACCGGAACACATAAATGTATACACATAATTGGCACTATAAGCAAACTGTAACAAATAGGATAATGATCGAGTCTCGAACAAAGACAAATTCTACTGAAAATACAAACCACGGAATAGTATGAAATCACAGTAAAAGGAAGTATGCAAAATTAAGCACTGTACATAATGTGGAGGTTCCGATAAGAACAAGAAGATAAATCGAAGCCATCAAATTTCAAAAGACAGGGTAACGCATAAGATAAATGCTGTTGTCCAGCTTTAACACGAGGAGTGTGAACTAACCAGCTTTCTGCATATCTCTTGGTAACTTATTTTGCAAATTTGCAAGAATTTGTAAACTATTGAGGTTTTGTCTTATCTCTGTTTTGAACTTCACAACTTCACGCTCAGTCTGTATTTATATAAGCTGTGTTTACTGATTACTCTGGCAATGAGAAAAAGTTGAGCCGTGTGGGATCAGTATAGTGCATTATAAACCTGACATATGTATTTTTTCTGTAAGCGATGACTGTGTTGCTAGCTAGAGGGAGCTGAGGTTCCCATATACCAGTTGTCAGTAGTTGAGGTGAGAATAAAAAGGCGAGTTATAAAGAAGCAATTTAGTTTGTGATGGTAGTTGATGTTTTACTCAGCCTACTATGCCTATGATTGGAGCTAACTTGCATTTAGATTGTTTATGTGATCGTGCCAAGACGTATGACAAAAAAAAGAACGATTTCAATTTTATTTTCCCATCTTACAATACAGATGGAGGGTTCGCAGAAAAAAAGCTACACCAGGGCAGCTTGATGAGTCTACAAACCTAATGTTCAGCAGGGAGGCAGCACTGGAACATGCGCAATTAAAAAAGAAATACATAAGTATACCAAGGAGTCACTAAAGTATACACGAAACAGCAATATGTACACGTAAGTAAACTTAAGCCACGTTACTCAAATACATAGTATGAAGCTCTTTGCACGAACAAGAAAACAAATTGAAATTAATGAGACTATAACTATGCCAAGACATTTGAAACTCTACAATATCTATATTACAGGAGTTCCAAACTATGGGTTGATGTGACATATTTATTTTTTTTCTTTTAGGGGAGGGGTGGGCGGGGTTGCGAAAAGTGACTGCGTTAGTTTTCTGTTCATTTATACACATGGAGTTTGATGTTGCTCATTTTCCTAGAAATGTCAAGGTTTTGTTACATGTGGACTTTATTTCCGAAATATTTTTTCCTGAGAAGAAGATTGTAGTATCATCTGTATAAATAATAAATCTTACTTCAGGGTTTATATTTAAAATACTATTAAGGTGCTTATGAAAGACGAGAGGTCCCAGTATGCTACCTTGTGGTACACCAATTTGGATATATTTAACTGAAGAAGAGGCATTATGTAGTTAGCTGAATCACTTGTTTTATCTATGATAGGTATGACCACATTAATTGTAAAGCCTTTCTGCGAATCTCGTATTGATGTAACTTTTCCAGCAAAATGCCATGATGCACCAATTTGAAAGCCTTTGAAAAATCTACGAATACAGCAAGTGCCATTGACTTTTTTTCAAACAGTTTCAGTATAAATTATTTCTGTGCAAAAAGTGCCAGTTCAGCTAATTTTCTTTTAGTGAAGCCTAATTGATATGAAATAAGCAGTTGGTACTTTTCAATATGATTATGTAACTTTGACACATTCACCTGCAGTCTATCATAATTCCTGGCAAAAGTCTCAGCAATGGATCAACAAATAAAAAATAAACAAACATTTATGAATGTGAATTTTTTTGCAACATGAAATAAATTGTCCTTGTTTTGTTTTCTTTTTGTCATGCATTTCCGCAGTGTGTCACCAGCCGAGACGATCGCTGAAAAAGATCAATCTGTGCAGTTGGCGATGGTAATGCAGGCTGTTCACTATTTCAACTTGGATGCATTCTACAAGGAAGTAATAAGAATTCTGGTGCCACATGGGGTGCTGGCACTCTGCAGCTACCTGATTCCGAAGCCTGTTAGCAAGAACCAGGAGAGGATGGATAGTATAATAGACAATGTAAGCAAACCCTCAAAGATTATTTCCTTGTGGATTTTTTCATTGGGTGTTTGCCAACGCACAGTTTGCAAAGGCTTAATCTTCTGTTCATACATAATTATGAAAATTGTTGGCGAGAATGGTGTTGTTTTCTTTCCTTTTTTCTAAATATTTATGCCATAGGGGGCAGACATTCCAGGTGGGAAAATTTCAAATCTACAGAGCATAAGGACTTGTAAATTGATCTTTGAAACCAGATTGAATACAGATCAAATAGTTATTAGTTTCTGAATATTTTTTTTTTCAAACACGATGCAAGCTTTTCGCATAGTTTTGTAATAACTCTTGCTGACCTTGTACTTTTGCCTTGCTGAACTGGCAATGAATTAATTCATATTTGTCTAAGGTTCATCTGTCAGTCATCCCCAAATATTAGTGCAGATCATTCAATAATCATTTAAAATGCAAGATATCTGAATTTTCTAACAGCAGCTATTCAGCATCAGTTTAAAAACATTGGCTATTGGGAGGCTGAGTCATATAGCAGGATATTAACTTACTATTCAGGAGTTTTAAATATTTGTTTAATCCTACATAGATGCAATTCTTGATGCTTTCTTTCACAATAACATTATGTGTACATTCTGGACATGTTTTCACTGCATTAGAGCCGACAGGCTACAAACTATATAATAATAATAAGGCAGAAACTCCTGGTCGTTCTTTTCATTGAAAAGCTTGAGACATTGTTTAGTATGGCAGATACTTGAACCAGTTGGTGAATGACTGCATAGAAGTGTGCAGTGCTAGTACTAGTAGGTAACACTGTTTACTTCTGTGTAGTGAGCGTTGTTATATAGAAAGGAAATGTATTCAACACAGTGCAAACATATCCATGATTAAGATGCCATAGTGAAACAATGTTTTGAATATGCTTCCGCACTCTTACAATCTGGCAGTACTTTTCATTTGCACAGTCATGTGTGCTGACAACAACGAGCAGCCTTTTCTCTACTTGTGGTTGTAGTTGTCATCATTGTCTATGTCCCTTGCTGAAAGGTCATAAAAAACATTTTCATTGGTCTTTAGTTGACGTTCGAAGTATGCAAATGCAGACCGAAGGGGACATGCCTCATGAAGACACCATCTCAAAAGAAATAAACATAACCAACAGACACAAAAGCACAAGTGGTGGCAACTTCTGTACACCATTTTGCTCAGCGATCACTACAGACCATTCGTATGCTATATACCATGTGCTCCCCTTAATTCACAGTTGCAAGAAATGCTCCATGTTGTGCTATTCACCGTCGGTTTCCCAAACTAGAATTTTTTTTTTATTATTTCAGATACTGTCAATCCCAGTGGGATTTTTACAGGTTGGGCATATATTATAAACTCACAAATAGAGATAAAAACAGGTTTGCATAATTTAAACAATGATATTTGTAATCGATACGAAGCAGATATACACATATGGCAGGAAATAAAACATGTATGATACAGTGCATTTGGCAAAAAGGGGTGAAATTGCATAGGCAAATACAATGCTTACTCAGATATTATTTTATACAACGACGTGACTGGTGTGTTATTTCCGGCTAGCATAATCTAATTATTGCGCAACAGTTCTTCTACAAGAGTTACAAATTTCGGCAACAATGTGTTAGTCGTTATGCATGGGTCTAGGCTATTCCATTCTCTCATTGCAAGAGGAAAGAACGAATACCGTATATAAAACAGTCAGTGTGAAATGCATATTCTTTAAGTGTTAGTGAATGCTTATGGCGGGAAGGTCTGGTGTCAGCTAGGGATATATACAACAAAGTATTTATTCGTAATGCATTGTGTATTAATTGGAACAATAATTTTAGTCTTGCTAGTTTGGCGCGGTTTCGCAGAGTAGGAATACAGGCTTGTTTTAGCAGTTGGGTAGGTTAATCACTATTCTTGTATTTGTTAAAGATGAATCTAATTGCCTTTCGCTGCACTCCTTCGAGTTTGTTAATAAGCTGTTGTGTAAAAGGAAACCAAATTGTGTTACCACACTCGAGAACTGGGCGAATAAATGCGTTGTATGATAGCAGTTTAATTGCTCTTGACAGTGATGCAGTAAATCAATAATGTACATGCAGAGAAACATATGAGTGTCGAACTTGTTAACTGCAAAAAAAAAAAACATGCTTAGGCTTTCTCCAGCTACCGCTAATCTGATACTTGTAGATACCATGACTAGTATTTCTTCGCTTCTTCATCTTTCCTAACGGGCATAAGTTTAGCAAAGTCTGGTTGGTGCTAGTGTGTGAAACACCTTGCAGTGTTTACTCTCTCATGATTAACTTGACCTCTGCCTATTTTGAACATGTGCTGCTTTCATACAAATTAAGAGCCATGCTTAAGATTTCCTGTCATTGTGTAGTGTCAAGCTCAGGTTTCTCAGTGCGCATGTGCTCAAAAACAGGCTGTAGTCAAAATCTGACACTCATTTCACTGTGGCTATTTACAGGAAATCATCAAGGGTATACCAAAGGAATACTGGCCATCGGCTTTAGATGTTGTCAACAACTTGTATCGAGACATCCAGCCTGCTTTTGAGGATCATGTTCGGTAAAATGGCCTATAAGTTGAAAGTGATAAAATCTGGGATGTGGAACAATAAGTTACACTTAGTTCCGTCTTAACAAAAAACCAGTGCGAAGAAGACATAGACGAGCAAAGATACGACAAACACGGGTGCTGACTCACAACTAACATTTTATTTCCAACGAAACAGAATAAGTAGAAAATCACAAACAAAGGACAATAGAAACCCTCTCATGTGGGTACAGAAACGAAAGTAGCAAGCAAGTGGCAATCCCATGGCTGGTTAATCAAGAGCTGGTTCCCAGACGCTCCCATAGTTATGACACTTCTGCCTGTGACAAAGGTATCAAAAGTTGACTGATATAGTAGCTGTCACCTTCCAAAAGCATGTATGAGGCATCCAATATTTATCTTGTTTTTTGATCACTCTGCCGGTGCAGAATCTAAGTTCTATCAAAAACGGGTTTACAACAACTTTTGTTGCAGTGAACCGCCAAATGTGAACCAGTGCCATTCTTTATGTTGAGTGCGTGCTCCTGGATCCTGATATTTAAACATCGACTAGTTTGTCCTATGTAACCTTTTCCACAAGAGCACGGTATTGTAGAGACAACTTTAATTTTACAATCCATGTACTTCATTTGTTTGATAGCGCATCCTGCACGTTTGTCATGCATCACTTCATTCATCTTTTTGTGGATGGCTGGACAAATCTGACCAAGCTAGTGGCCAACACTAAAAACATCAATCTTATACCTGCTTGCCACATTTTTTAACTCGTGTGCTAGCCTATGCAAATAAGGAAACGATATTACATTCTTTCTCCTCTCAGGATCACCATCAACTGTTGCTCTCCTCGGATTGCCTTTACCTGATTTTGCCACTTTTCCACAAGCTCTTATGATAACACCAGTGGGATACTCTGCTTCTTTTAGTCTGGGTACTTGCCTCTCAAAACTACATTGCACCCAGTGGTGGCACGATTTAAACAATGAAGAGTGTATGCAAGAAGCATTAATGCCACTTTTAACTAGTTTCGAGTAATCAGAGGAAAATTTAAGTAAAGGCTTCACGGCCCTAGGGGAATACTCCCAGCAAACGTGGTCTGCTGCATAAATAAATAAAATAATAGTGCTCTTGTGGAAAAGCTTACATAGGGAAAACTAGTTTATGTTTATATATCAGGATCCAGGACCATGCGCTCAATGTAAAGACTGGCACTGGTTCACATTTGGCAGTTCACTGCCACACAAGTTGTTGTAAACCTGTTTTTGATAGAACATAGATTTTGCACCAGCATAGTGTTAAAAAAAACAAGAGAAATAATGGAAGCCTTTCTCATGCTTTTGGGAGGTGACAGATACTATATCAGTCAACTTTCGATACCTCTGTCACAAGCATAAGTGTCATACCTATGGGAGTGTCTGCAAACCAGCTCTTGAATAACCAGCCACGAGGTTGTCACTTGTTTGCTACTTTCGTTTCCGTGCACACATGAGAGGGTTTCTGTTCTCCTTTGTTTGTGGTTTTCTACTTCTCTGTTTCGTTGGAAATAAAATATTAGTTGCGAGTCAACACCAGTGTTTGTCGCATCTTTGCTCATCTACATTTTTTTCGTGTTGGTTTTTTGTTAATATGGAACCACACCAACTCATCCAGGGGAGGTTTTCTGTAAGATTCCACATAGTGGACATGTCCATTTCGTCTGCTGTTGAAGTTCTGATTGGCTGGGCTGGGCTGGGCTGTGCGTCCACAGCAGCGAGGCGCCACAGCCAATCAGCAGTTCAGCAGCAGATGAAATGGACATGTCCACTAGGTGGACTCTTGCAAAATACGTCCCCAGCTTTCAGTTTTAATGAAGTACACTTAGTGTTGTGTATAAGTTATAGGCTACAGGCATTGGGTACTAAATCCCAACAGATGATTAACAATGCGCTCACTTTAGTGGTGTACAAGACAGGTGAGTGTGACTTCTTTAAATTATCAGGCTGCTCCTACTTTAGTTCTTGCTTGTTTCTGTCTGTTGTCACTGTTTTAATGTTTATGGCATAGATGGTATATAATTATATAACTAAATCATGCAAGTCCCATTCAATTAATTTCATACTGGAATGTACTGTCAGTCCAATTACCATATCCTTACTATTGCTGTGAATATCTAAAGTAAATTGGATTCATTAGGTGCTTTAACTAGATTACATGTGCTTCAGAAAATAAGAATTATGAACAATAGCGTTTGAGGAGGAGGAGGAAAGAACTTTATTGTGTGCCCTGCGAGTTGGTGAGGAGGGCCAAAGGCCCCGCCTAGGTGACGGCCAGGAGTTCTTGGGTCCTGGCGGCATCCGCGGCCCGCTGGACGGCCCATAATTGATCTTCGAGGGCGGGGCTGAGCAGCGCGGCTTCCCAGCGCGTGCGAAGGCTGCTGCTAGAGGCCACGTTTTCTTTATTGCTATCTAGCCCTCGGCATTCCCATAATATATGCTCCAGAGTGGCTCTGGATTCACATGTTTGAAGTAAAAAGTTTTAGCAGCTGAGCACACAATATGCACTAGGGCCTTACATTCATACATTGTCAAACCAGGAAAAACCACTAATGCTACAACTTTTCTTGCAGGAGTAAACTGAAACAAGCATCATGTGCACAAACTGCACAAATTTTAATGCATGCAGAAATGACATTCACACTATATTACTAAATTTCATTTTTTTAAGGTAGTAAGTAGGCCACTAATGCAATGTGCTATGCAGTTAAGGCACAGAGGGCTGGTAGTGCCACCTTGGTATCTGTGAAGCAGCCCCATGTGGTGCCACTTGCTGTGGCAGTGTCTGGCATGAGTTGGCAAACAATTGCTGAAGGAGCCCCTTGCTTTAAAAAAAAAAAAGAACTACGTTGTATTTAAAAATACCCAACTAAACCGAGCACTACTTTCGACCTTTGCTGCAGAGCAAGGCCCCAAATTGTCAGAATATGCTACGTAGTTCAGTAACATCTTTACTGTCATATTATTGGGCACGTCGGCCTTCACTTCCAGTGTGCTCTTTCAGTAAGTTCTTATTCTGGCACTGGGACGTTGAGATGGAGTCCAAACCATCAATATTCTTGCATAGAAAGATTTTAATGCTTGTCTTTGCCATATATCCATTTAGAACTCTGTCTTTGAAGGCAATACTTTGCAAACTCTTTCCTTACCGCTAGAAGTGTGCTCATTTTCATTGCTTTTATGTTATAACACTTTAGTTAATGTAGTTCTTGCAACGTATACTGCAACACATAAAGGTATAGCCTGATCACTTGTGTTTTAAATAGATGTACAGCATTAATAATTGCTCCAACAATTTTTGGGAATTCTCTTATGAAACTTCAAAGAAGCACCTGAAGAAACACGAATAAAAGTTACAATTAGCTATTTTTAGTATAAGTGCTGAGAGCAAAAAAAAAAAATCTGAAATATACAAAATATGCAGCTGGTTCCTAGTTCCCTACTTTTGTAAGTTAGGTGATGCAAAAAAAATTATGAAGATTTGTTGGCATCAATACCAGCCATAGTGATGCCCATGCTATGCTGGAAAGCAGTAGCTTCACAAATGCGAAAATGGGTAAGTTCCTATTGTACAAGGAGCATTTGTTTTTATTCATTGCAGTAGGCACCTGGTTAGTTTTTTTACTGCATTTTTAGGCTCGCAAAGGAATGGTTGTTAGGTCACAGAGCATGCAGAAGCTTCCTCCTATGTGGTTATTGCGTTCGATCACCTTTTCCATGCAAGCAAGGTGGTCTAGCGTGCGTTCAACTGGTGCTGGAACATCCATATGCTTTGTTCATTTCCTGTACAGTGCTGTACAGTAATGTGGAGTAGTGCACAATATTGTTCAGTAATGAATAAATGCACTTGCACAGGCGGTGTTCAAGATGTAAGAGATTAGACAGCTAGTCAAGCTTCAGTTGAAGGTCAGTCTGAAATCGACTGTGCACTCTTTTATAAGTGAATATCTCACATGACCAGAAGTATAGCTGATAATAATTTGCGCTTACGCTGTCGGAGTGCTGATGGATAAATTCAGCCTACAGTGGAGAAAGTTGCACTTGATATTAGTCGAACACAATTATCAAAATAACATGCACTCACGAGCGTCTACCATTGTTTGTGAAAGGTATTCTAGTAAAGCATGTTGTTGGGCTAGTTGGTGCATTGCATTGAGGCTAGTTTTTTTCTTAATTGTTTGACACATCGTTAAAACAGCTTATATATCAGATCAGAATATCTACTCCCGGAGAGAAGCTGCTGTGTTGTCACTGTTGCTGACATTTGAAAATTGTGCTGTCGAGTCAACCAAAGTGCAAATTTTGTGTCTATTTATTGAAGAAGTGCTCGGAGCACTGCAGGCTAGTTTCAACGATACACCCAGTCAAAGTTTTATTTTTTGAGACTCCCCAATCTGCCAACAATTTTCAAATTGGACAAATAGTTCAGTCATCATTTCAGACGCTACATGATGTTGCTAGCAGAATTCCAAAGAAAATGTTCAACAATGCACACAAAAAGTGTCAATCAAATTGGTCGATTTTTATATGCACAGTAACGAAAAAAACTAACAGATTTTCTTGGTTTTAGATGGCTCATCTGTGAACCACCACGAGCTTTAGCCAGAACCTATCTGTAGTTGTATGAAATATGGGCCAGCATAATGTCTGGATTCCTTTTACTCGGCTCTCTTTTCTTATTATCATTCACCACTCACAATTGGCCGATCTTGGTGATAACGTTGGCGGAGTGTTGCTCCGACCACTGATAAGTTGTGAAAACAAAAATAATTGGAATAGACTCATTACACTATCCTGGACGAACTTACGTTGGGCATGCTTTGTTATACCCTTTCCAGGATAGAGTGCATTGAGGACCGTAAGATGAGGACTGTTGCTGACTATGTGAACTTCACGAAGACATGGTCAGCATACCAACTTTTCCTCAAGCAGCAGCCTTCAGAAGCAGAAGAGCTGTATCGAAAGTTGACATCTATGTGAGCATTGCAAACCTTTGTCTTCAAGTCACAAAGTGCCAGTCATTGAGAAGTTTTAGCAGAGCAAGTGTACGACATAGACAGGAGAACCATGCTCATTGTGGCAACTTGTAACAGAGTGTGCAAACAAAGTGCACAGAACTTTTAATACACATGCATTAAATGTTTAATTAAAAGTTAGCATTAATTAAAAAATATATGCTGGTCAATAGACCATATATATATATATATGGTCTGCTTCGACTATATTCAGTTGCCCTTCACTTCTCAAAGAGGCTACGACATATGTGAGATGTTGAGTGAGCTCCTGAACAACACTTTGCAATGTGGTAGGCATGGTGTAAATCAAGGTAGTGGGACCTCAAAGAGGTGCAACATGATGCCTAACGCATTTCTCTCGCATTTGCCACAATATTGCCACTGACTTTTGTTGCCACAACCAAATGCATTCACCATATATTTCGACATAAACATGTCCAAACTGGAGTTATCATTACTTAAAAGGGTACTGACACAAAAATTCTAACTCGAAATAACTGTTAGATTACATTGCTGCGAGCTAAAACGTACCCACTGTAAAGTATCAACAGTATCAATAGCAAATGCTATTTAGAACTAATTTTCATTTAATTTTGAACTTCGTGCAAGCAACGAATCAGGAAGTGCAGCACCTATCAATGTAGCCATCAGCATAGGTCCTATTTATAAACAATATTACATCACGAGTTTCGGCAATTGATTTTGGTGACTTGCGGCATCATTGGCTTGTCTTGTCATTTGGAAGATGTTTCAGCACTGTTTGCATTAGGTGTCTTGAACTGAAGGCACACAAAGTGTACGTGCAAACTTCTTACCGTTTATGGATTACCATGTTACTGGTGCCATGGCCGGCCGTAGCAAAGCTGGTGGTGACACCTTGTGACAATTTGCCCACCTACAATGCACTCTGATCTCTCTCTATCTTAGGCCACGGGCCATCCCTTCTAGTAAAAGTTTCAACCAATCAATCTCTCTTTCTCTCTTTTTGTGGTGTCAGTGTTATTGTTTAAGGGAATTATCATGAAAGTACGGCACCTTAATGATTATGTCGCTACCAACACTTTACACCAACAGTTTAGTAGAATAATGCAAGTTGCAGTATTAGTTTTGTGTGCTCTCTGGTTAGCTACTGTGTCACCAGATGTCATTACCGGTGTTGTTCCTGCAGTAGACCTCTCTGGTTACCCAGCAAACCGCAAACAGTATGGAGTTTGTGAACAGGCTAAATCGAGGCTAAAACTCTCCAATGCCGAGACCTACCTGCGCAACAAAGCATTAGGATGATATAGCAATTCACACGTTTCCCACCAAACTAGTAGACAAAACAGGAGCACAGATGGCATGGTAGACAGTGTGCTAGTGTGCCTCACAGGTCTGCACGCTCACTTGATCGTCGCTGTTTACAAGGATGTTTCTTAGGTCACAGGGCACAATGTGCTCTTTGAAATTGAACCCGCAACTGGTCGTGGTATACAAGCATATAATTGAACAATCGTTACACGCTGAAGCAAATAAGTTTCTCTAGCATGATTACTGGATCAATAGCTACTGGTTAAGTGCATAAAACATAGCCAAAAGAATTTTGTGGCAGTACTTCTTTAAGTTACTTTTGTACGCAATATTTTTCAAAGAGGTTTGCAATACGGGAACATTTCTAAACAAGACAGAAGCTCCCAAAATATGGAGACTTAAAGTGAGGAACAATGGTTGCTGCCCTGATGGAGATACAAGAAGTTATCCGCCATAGTACCTAGGCAAGGACAAATATTCAAGGAGCAAAAGCCCCCAGATTTTCTCTCTTGCACCCGCTTGTACTCACGCCTGTGCACAAACATCCAGCGATCACTCAAATGACCATCTCGTGATGGAGACAAACTTCTTGTCAAGACATTGGCTGCAGTGTTGCTCAACCACTGTTTTTCAGCCACTGTTTTTCAACCACTTCAAGAACATTTCTAGTACGTTATAGCGTAACATTAGTGCAAGATGTCGTCAGCACTGCTGTTGTCAGATGTGCCCTCTGGCATTGTAAAGCTCTAGCTTGACGTGCAAGTGAATCCGTCTACAAGATAAAATTAGCTTTCAAGAAATGTTTGTTGGAAAACTAACAGAATGCTACATAGCAATGTTTTGGAATATGATTAGTTTCTGAATATGAAAATTTCTCACTGTTTAGCACGCAGTGTATGGTACATATTAAGCAGGTAACACATATAAAAAAGAACAATTGTGTGCTTACATTTATGGTAGTTGAATCTGGCTATGTTCTAGTACAACCTTGTTTTTTTAGTACAACTTTTTTTATTATTATTATCTCATTTCCTTGGGCCTACTCTGATATTCTCATTGTGTTGCTTGCAGATTTATTCCAGGCTACCACAAGCTTCCTTTAAAAAATATGCATATCTATAATAGCACCTTTGAGAGAAGATTTTCACATATTGTCATTGGCAGGCATTGTTGTGTGTGCCTTAAGTTGTGCACAAGTAATGAGCTTTAAAACAATTTTCTTTTTCTTGATAACAGACTGATGGAAGATGTTGGCAAAGTTGGAGAAGATCCAGAGAAAACAAGCCTTGAAGTGAAGACTCAATTCTTCATGATTTTAGCGAGGAAGCCTGGGTCTAAATAATTTGTCTAATTTGTATAACTGTGAATAAGTCACACATATCACTGTTTGATGCTCATGTGACTGTGGAACTAAGTTTACTCATAACGTTTATGTTATATGGTGGAAATTTAAACATTGTGTAAATGTATATGATGCGAATAAATGTAATTTGCTTCATTTCAGCCTTTTTACTGGGAACAACACTTATGGGCTAGGCAGTGGGTTTATTATTTATGTTCATGCCTTTATGACACTTTGGTTCAGGCACAGCTCTAGGCAACATTAAAAACAAATAATACCTGAGCAAGTATAGCTGGAATCACACTACAGCTGTGCAGTTTCAAGTTCAAGCATTTTAACTGCTGTGCCATGGCTTTCTTTTGTTTGTTTGTTTTTCCTTCATTTACGGTGGTGAAACACCAAAGTGCCTAAAATAGAACGAAATACTGTATTGCATCAATGGTGTGCAAAATTCAAGCACAACTTTTAAAAAAATCTAATCAGAAGCACCGCTTCTAACTCTTGTACATTCCATATATGTGAATTATCCACTCCTTGAAGTCACCCCTAGTTGTTCACAGTGGTTTGGCATTTCTATCATGCTTGCTCTTAAAAGGCTATGTAAGCCAACAAAAAAAATGTCCAAGGTTCTGTATAGTTACATCGAGGAACCTGACACTGACTAGGTTCGATTCAATTTTATTTTCCAACATATATACATACATTGGTGGCCTCCTTGGCAAAAAAGCTTTGTCAAACAGCTTGATGGGGCTAAGGAGGACATCGAGGCTCAAGGTTTCGCAAGGGAGGTTAATATCAAAATATCTTTTCAATGTTCACTGTAGAATGTCCCCAAAAAATTCCGCATTCCATAGATCAATAAAAGTAATGAATGATCAATTGTGTCTAGGCTTCTACAGGTATTCCACAACTGCACATGCCACAGCATCTCTTTTCTAATTGCTGAAGCATGCTCACACATTGGAAAATGTCCAATATCAGCAAAATCAACAGTCTCATGATGTCTTTTTTTTTCGAATAATTTTTTTGCATGCGTTTGTTAATCTATTCTGTGCTCAACAAAAATTATTGTAATATCTGTATTCACGTTATTTGCTTCGCAGTTCCTTGATAGTCCCATGTGTTAACAAATGAACCTCTGCCAGTACCCTTGAAATGGTTCTGGGGTCCTGCCTGTATAATAATAGGAGCATTGATTGATTGATTGATTGATTGATTGATTGATTGATTGATTGATTGATTGATTGATTGATTGATATTCATTCTCTGTCCACTCTTCTAAAGCAACTAGTGTGTAGTGGATACACACTATAAAAAGCGTATTGCTACTATTTCTCTCCCCTATTATTTAGGTCTAAAATAATGGCAAATAAAGAGGACAGCTTCTTGGTAATTTTGAAATGTGAGGCCAATTGCAAGGGCCCCACAGTAATACACTGGCATACTGCCTTTCTTTGTTCATTTTTATGCATATTCGTGCATCCAGCACACACTGAAGATACATAAATCTGTCTAGAGTAATGAATTATGATTCCAAAAACATCCTAACACTTGTTCAGCGCCAAATGACTTAATAATTGTTATGAAAATTCATAAGTGAACTCAACACATTCCATGAAAACAGCAGGTTACTCGAAAGGAGACATAGCCACCGCAGGTCAACAAGGTGCTGGAAACTTGAAGCAGTTCCAGCTAACTCTCAGATCATGCTCTGTCTAGTGCCACAGATATACAGAATTGGATGGCTGAAAAGGGGGAGGGAGCATTACACTGCCGCAGATGGCACTGACAAAGTGAACGTGTTAAGAAGTTGTATAAGCAAGTCTTCTCTAGAAAAACCCAATAAACTGGACAGGCTATATGTCCTTTCAAGTTCAAGTGCAATGTGCAATTATCTTTGTTAATATTAGAGGTTTACTGTTATATATCAATAAGGCACCATTAGAAGATGGTTTAGTTTCTTTCATAGTTCCAGTGCAAATTCTGTGCTATGTTTGCGTCATTTTCTCTCATTCACAAAAGCCCTCTTCTTTGTAAAAGTGCCAACTTTAAAAATTTGGGAACGTTAGGCTTGACTTTGTGCTACCTCTATGTCCCTTTAGGGTCACGATAGTGCAGGCACATATAACAAGTGTTTGGACAAGGAAGGACCTTACCATAAAAGACTGGAGCGCTTGCGTTTCCTATTCACTAAAAATGTGAGAAATGATACTAAAGAGACATATTCTGGAAGTTAAAAGACAAGGATCTCTCGTTCAGATTTTATGGCTTGAAAATGTGAACAATTTGTGTCCCTCTGGCATTAGGAGATGCAGTAGAAAACATAAGCAACCGAGATAAAAACTTCGCATTACAACAAGCAATACAGGCCACCATAAATTGCTAGGAACCCTTAGCATGTGTGTTGATATATATATCTACTAAGGCCCAATTGCAAATTATTGTAAAATAACTGTTTAACACTGTTTATGCTTAGTTGATAAAATTTACCAGGATTTTAAAGTGAGCTGTACACCATTTCATACATGGCAGGCAATGCTGAAAAGGCTTGAGAGACTTCTCCCACTGCTAGCATTTGTTACCAAAAGAAAATGCATCATTTCGGAAAGAAATATGCAAGTACGCACCATGTGATATTAGGTCTTATACTGTCTATGTTACAAAATATGATGTAACCATCGCACATAACGCATCGCAGATCTGAACCTATTTACCATGTAGCAACACGTTTCTGTGCCACAGCACACCGCATGCTCTTGCAACCAAAATATAACACATATGTTGCGTACTGGAAGCACAATGGTGCAGAAATAAAATGCAATTTGATGTAACCTTACACTGACAAGTTGTAGTTGTAATATGAGGAGTAGTTATTCCATAGAAAGCATTGAAGATAAAAACTACCATATTGCGAAATTCGCGGCACAACTGCTTCGACTGCACTACTTCGGTAGGTTTCAGTGCTGCCTGCTATGTATGAAACAGGATATATATATGCTAAAGTCTTGTGTCTTTCTCTTCTGTGGAATATTAGGCACACTGCAGTTCTATTTACGGTGTATGTTCTTAGTATTAAAAAAAAATTTATTTTGCATGGTTTGTTACGCAGCATAATGTGGAAATGAAATCACTGTATGAAAGCATGGAGGCTTCTTTTATACAGATACTGCAAGGACTTATGAAATGCACTATCCATTAACCATCACCCACAGTCATCACATTGGTTAACAGCTCCAAGTGGCTGTTGCACATGTTGAAATACGTTTTCTGTCTCCAAAACAGACCATTGGTTGTCCTGTGCAGTCATGTTCTTGGTTCGTGTATAAGAGTTCATCAGTGCATAATAGTTCATCATGGCCACCAATGATGTAAACATCATGTCCACATTGTCTTCTGACATGTTCTCATCTTCTGTCTAACATTGTACACGTTGTATGTGATACTTCTCAACTCTTTGGATGCCAGATGTTTTTCAGAAGTGCAACAAATTTCTTTCTATATACAAAACAGAGATTCAATTTCTGTCTACATTACACATTAGCAGGCTTTAATTCAAATGCTACTTATTAGACTTATGTTATTAAAATTTGTCAAATGCTTAAATATGACAAAAAAAGATAAGAACTTATCCTAATTATTGGTTTTAGTTAGAATAATTATAGTGTTCCTTGATCAGGCAACTGGGCCTCTTTTCACTGTCATTGCAGCTTAAATACTTCTTGTGAACAACATTTTATGCCTCTGAACAAGAGTCTGTAATAAGTTCCTGTATTTTTTCCCAATTTAAGGAACATGCGGAGATATTGTGCTGATCCGCCATGTTGGGAAACGACAGACATGAGCAACACCAGCAGTCGATAAGCTTTGTCACACCATTTGCTACCCCTCCCCCCCCCATGAAAGCAAAACCTTTAAAATTTTAGTTTAAATAACTTTTGAACAGATAGCGTAGCCACTCTACCGAAGCTTTATGCTCACAAATTATCTCAGGCATGCTCAGGGGTAGGCACTGATGGTCAGACGAGTATACTAGGGCATGGGACTTGAAAGGTTAAAGTTGTATTTTACATAGTTATGTGCATGGTTACAGGTGTTAGCCAAGTTCGTTTCATTGGTTTTACGCTTCAGTGTTTTGTCATTATCATACGGCACACTACCTATTGCTTGTGTATATATCCTCTCTTTGGTTCCTCCTTCTTTTGTAATCACTTATTTTTTCTTGTTTCTTATATTTCGCCCTTTTGTTAAACCACCTTAATTGCCCAGCCACAACTGTTTGTTCTCCAGTGGGACAAGAAATGTATACAAGAAACGACTGGACGAGGAAGTCAGATTCAGCTTCATTCAACAGATTGTTCAAGGTGAAAGAACATGTAAACTATACAAAGAATAGTTTATTTGTGCTGTATTTGATCTTCTTGCATGAGTATTTGCTACGTTTAGATATGCATCATGAACAGGCTTAAAAATTTATCTCGAATGGTGCTGTGAAAATTTACTCTTTATGGTCCTGGCTTCCTCGCCAAAATTGTAAAGAACTGAGTCTTCACTTCAAGGTTTGTCTTTGCTGGATCTTCTCCAGCCTTCCCAGCATCTTCCATCAATCTGTTACAGAGGAGATACATTGGTGCAGAACTCATTAACTGAACATCATATTGCGCAAACAATTAACACCTGCCATTTGCTAGAATCAGACTTTCCACTACAGCTAATATTAGGCATCTTAATTTTTACTAGAAGCTTGAGTCTGTCATGATGAAAGAAATCTGTGAACACACACAAAAACCAACATTAATACAGACTAAAGGAAGTAGGTCCCTAGTAAAAATAATAAATGCAACAGCCTCATACGCAATGGCCTTCGGTTGGAATCAAACCAGTTTACACATGCCAAGTAGTTTTCTTTCTGTTTGTTCATAAGCTAAGCAGTGAGCAAAGTATTATACCTAATCCTACACACATTTCTTAGCAGGCTACAAGTTGGTACATGATCGCGCGTGTAAAGAAAGCTGTAACTAAGACTGATCTGTTTCTGTTTTCAGATGAATGTTTGGGTTGCCTCATTTATTTTGGGAGGGATCCACCTTTTCTTGGAGCTATTCGATAAATCGCACTTCAAACACCATCTACACTAAGCAGGATAATTGTGAATGTAAGCCTACATGGACATCAGCTTGCGAGTCAGCTTTTCTGCTTCTGAAGGCTCCTTCTTGAGGAAAAGTTGGTATGCTGACCATGTCTTTGTGTAGTTCACATAATCTGCAACAGTTCTAACCTTGCACTCCTCGATGCCCTCTATGCTGAAAAAAAAAAAGGTGCGATCAGGCATGTAGGGCATTAAGAACTTTCAGGCATTGTAAGATTGGAGAAGTATATTGGTCAAAGTAAAAACAAATGATGACTTCAAGAATGTGCTGTGTCGTGATGTTAAAAGGAGAAAAGGAAAGGGTCTATTTGAATATACAGATGAGTAAATTTGTGAAACCTTGCATGCATGAGGAAATTGCACTAAAGCTAAGCAGCAGTGGCCATTCCTAGCCCTCGATCATGTACAGCGTAGCCCACTGTTTTAAGGAATCACTGAGTTGTGACATAAAGGCCCACAAGAAATTTTATAAATAAATGTATGTCCAATGAATAAAGTCAGGCACTTCCTTCCCATGAAAGTAAATAACAGTTCCAGTTACACAGTCAAACCTTGATCTAATATGAACATGGATACACTAAGATATCGGATATAACAAAGTAAATCTAAAATGTTTCTTGTCAATATCCAGCATATAATGAGTACATGCCTCTAGCGAATATTGGATATAATGAAGGCATTCATGTGTCGGATGTGACTTTGTTACAACAAGGTTTGATTGCTTTGGCTTTATTACCAGTTAGGTGTTGCCTTTAACAGTGGATCGTACTGTACATGAAAGCTTGTCATCATCATCAGCAGCAGCCTATTTTATGTCCACTGCAGGACAAAGACCTCTCCTTGCAATCTCCAATTACCCCTGCCCTGCGCCCACAGACTCCAACTAGCGCCTGTGAATTTCCTGATTTCATCGCCCCACCTAGTTTTCTGCCATCCTCGACTGTGCTTCCCTTCTCCTGGTACCCATTCTGTAACCCTAATCGTCCAAGGGTTATCTAACCTGCGCATTACATGCCCTGCCCAACTCCATTTTTGCTTGCACATGTGCTCAGATGCTGATATCTCTGCCCTCTGAAATATAACATTGAATCAGTTATTTCAATACCCTAACCACATGCAATTCTGATTAAAATTTGTACCTATGACTTCATTAAGTTTCACAAGTGAAGCAGCTTTAAGCAATCATTTAAGCATATCATTTAAGCAATGGATTACCAACTTGCCCGGAATGCTGCTCTCATTCAGCTTTAACATAGTGGTGCTGTGACACGAAGATTCAGTAGAAGGTGTTGAAGCCACACCTGCTGGTTCATTATTAGGCCATTCTAATTTGCAACTAGTTACAAAATTCAGTTACTATCAAGAACCAAGTGTTCCCACTTGAGAATTGTTTACAAATGCTGTTCGACTCAAGTTAATTTCACTTGGTTTTATTGTTGTTCAAACAAAGCTGTTGTTAATAGTCTTGAATGCTAGACATGAGCAACAATTTTTCAATCAATGGGCAGTAGGTCATTAACATTACTACGAGAGCTAGGGCTGCCATCTGGCTGGTTTTCCACCGGCACAGCCAGTTTTTCCCTCACGTTGCTGGCTGCCAGTTCAACCGTCACACTGGTACATCACTTGTCAGCTTTTCCAGTGCTCTCTAAATTGGGAAATAACTTGCATCGCAAGTGCTCTCTCGAGCGTTCATATACATAACCAACCAAGAACTGAATTGTTGCAAGTGGATTCATTCTTAATTCCTTAAACTGTTCGCTGTCATGAAAGTGTCGTGTTATCCTGAGTTACAAGACTGAATTGTCCATCCTTTCACTTTTATTTTTTCTTCTTGGCTTTCTCTTATGAGCCCAAACACATCTGCTTCTGTACGACACGTCTTCTCAACAGTGACCTACTGTTGGCACTTAAGGCATCGGCTGGCACAGCCAGTCTGGTTCATGTGAGCAAAATGTATGCAATTATTTGTTCACCTGACCCCACAATTCTCCGGGGTTATGAAACAATGCTCAGTGTGCTGCTGACCTGCTTTAAAAAATACTGCTGACCAGTATTTTAAAAAATGTTAAATGTGAGTGAAATTTTTCATAAAGCCTTTCAATAAATTTCAATCGTCCAAAATTTGTACTAGATGTACCATCATTTTATGTTCGTATTTTTGCATGCAGTAGTAATCCCAAACAGCATACCTCAAGGACAAAAATAGAGAAAGGGATGCATGTAATGCTATGTCAAATCAATTATAAAGCTGCCCACAGATCAGTTTTTTCAGGAATTGCTAAAGTGCATTCTTTGTTAGTTTTTCATATTGGTATTTTTCTTGTTTTGATCCATTACATTTTGTAAACATGTTTCTGTATCTGCAAGTTTTGTACTGACCTACTTTGCTATGTCTTGTATAGAGACAACAGTATGTGTAAACATAAATAAAAACAAAACACACGCCTCTATACCTTCTTTCATTATTGTTTATTGTGTGCTACCTACACTAAACCATTCATGCACCAACCATTACCAAAACCACAGTGCTCAATTGAGATATAATCGAAATTCAACACAATGATTTTGAATGATGTGCTTTCTGCCAAAAAATCTTGTTAAACTGAAAATTTTGATGAAGTGATGTTTCTGTCATGATTACATTATGCTGAGTTTTACACTGGCAAAAAATGATAAAGAAGGCACCAATGACGCAGGTGCACGAAGCGCAAAAATATTTGTTCTTCGTCTATCACTGTCCTTGTGCCCTTTGTAATTTTTTGCCAACGTAAAACTCCGCCGAATATAATCATGAACGTGCACCAACAAGCCCTTTTCATTGAAGTTTTTATATTCCAGCAGCCCAAAAAACGTCCCAGCTTTTATAGAGCTTGTGGTTAAAATTGTCCCAGAAAGTATTT
This sequence comes from Dermacentor albipictus, assembly GCF_038994185.2. Lineage (NCBI taxonomy): Eukaryota > Metazoa > Arthropoda > Arachnida > Ixodida > Ixodidae > Dermacentor > Dermacentor albipictus. Next base: position 71,870,070 of record NC_091823.1, on the reverse strand, counting down.
GTGAACAAAATTCCACAAGAAACCTCATGCGCCATTACTTTATGTTTTGCGAGTGTAACATGAGATAGCGCACATGCAAGAAAGCAAAGCTGCAGCACGGGCCATGCCTACAGTGCTCAAAACTGCTATACAATGGCACCACGCATATCATCAATATGCTAGGTATCCACCTTTTGTTTGCTTATAACAATGTAGTGGTACCTAGTAGACATGAGGCTACAATGTATGCTGTAGAAACTTCCACTGAAAAACATAACAAATATTCCTCTTTGGTGCCACAGGTGATAGCATAAAAAAACCTCATGCTATAGAGGTAGCAAGAAAAAGAAAAGTTTTGGCCACTCAATACCAACTAAGGGCCGTCCAGAGGGCCCATGATGTCGCTAAAGGGGTTGGCCTGACAGTGCTAACATGGGAGCGGCCCGCCTTGGCTTAAAAATTCAAGCCTCTGGACCTCATTACAGTAAAAGTACACATACACACGCACACATACACGCACACGTGTACACACACACACACACACACATTTCTCGCTGGATGCTACACGTCACCAATTCACTTAGATGCGAGATGCAAAAGGAATACACCCTGTGCAGACTTTTTACGATCAATCGGCAGTGGCACTGCAGGAAGTGCCTCTGAGCCTGAACCTCAGCTCTCATGATTGTCCCAGTGCATGCACACGACGTATAACATTGTTAAATGAAGCTTGAATGTAAAGTTGATTTGCTGGGTCATGTGAAACAATGTACACAAACTCAAATGAAGCTAACAATAGGCAGAAAGAAATATTTAAATTGCAGATTAGGTTATCTGATGTTCAACGACGGTATTCACCAGCTTCATCACTGCTTGCATTCAGAAAAAATAAGCATACTGCTCAAATACATCCACTGATATATATGCAACTTCCGCAGACAAATTAACTGCACAATGGAAAAGTTCACAGTAAAGCAGTTTACCGAACATGGTCTTCAAAAGCGGGTGGGATGTCTCTGTACATGCTGTCGACAATGTGCCTAACTGGTTCCCAGTACTTCTTCATCGCTCCCATGTAAATTTCCTGTCAAAGTAAATAAAATTTAAGGTTACTTACCTGCTCTGACTCCAAATACACACTGCAATATTTCATTACAATATATCATATTGCAATAGCACTGTAGTGTATCAGTATCTGCGCACACATAAAGAAACGAATTTTAAACAGATGAAGGAAAGTAACATGTAACATTTTCAAGATAAAATATCGAACACAAATCAAGTTGTACATGACAGTGTATATTTGCAGCTAAGCAAGACAGAGCAAACACTGCAAGCTGTCTCATGTGGAGACTCAATGTTCTGCTAAGAGTTGAGTGAAACACCTAAGCTGCTAATATATGCGAGTGTTTGACATAATTTTTATGAATAAACGAATATCCTCTTCAGTCATGATATCTTCATGCATTGTTTTCATGCTCTTCCTCGGGGCACTACCCTTGACTACCACTTAACACTATGCGTTCTTGTGTATTTTGTGTGCATGAGTTCTACATGTGTCCGCCATTCCATGTATCATCCACGTCACCTCAAGTAGCATTCTAAGACATATGGCAAGAGGAACCTCCCCAGTAATCACTAAAGGGGCACTAACATGTTTCGTATTCGGAACTTTTTTTTTCTGCAATACCAGATAGGTACCAATACCATAATCATGGTATAAAGTCACAACTTCTCAAACAGGCAACAGATTGTTGCATGTTTTCGTTTGGATCGCTTTCTGCGGTCGCTCACATACATTCTGTATTATACTGTCCATCCTCTTCTGGTCCTTGCTGACAGGCTTTGGAATGAGGTAACCGCCAAGTTCCAGTACCCCATGTGGCACCAGGACTCTTTTTACTTCCTTGTAGAATGCATCCAAGTTAAACCAATGAACAGCCTGCATTACTGTAATCAGCTGTACAGACTCATTCTTTTCAGGAATTTTCTCAGCTGGTGACACACTGTGGAAATATGGGATCGGAAGAAAAAAAGGAAAGATAGGGACAATTGAATGATGGGAAAACATTAACTCTCCTAATGACACTGTTGAACATTGGATGAACTGATTCTGTGCACTAGGCCTTCCAATCACTCCAACTACTTAGATGCTCAGAGCTCTGCATTCCCTCAGCAAATACAGTCAAGCATCAATACAACGAACACGAATATAGAACAAATTATTGGATCTGATGAAGTAAATCTAAAATGTTGCCAATATCAGCGTGTAATGGATATATGCATGCTTATAACAAATATAGGATACAACGAAGGTGTTTTCATTTCTGATGCAATTTCATTATAACAAAATTCGACTGTTTTAAAAAGCAGTGGTGGCGCAGTCTGCATGAACAACAGAATTAGGTCTGCTGCATGTTCACATACATTAAGTATCCATTACACATCTGATGAGAAGACTGCATTGAACTTCTCTGACATCAGGGCATCGTATCTTAGGCAGTGACAGAAAACTACACCGTGACAGCTATTCCCTGCTAAAGTGCTGATATAACAGTTAAGGCTAGGCATACACGTGGAACAGCATCTCAGAAATTTAAAAAAAAAAGTATATAAGAAGAGAGCAGATCAAATCAAGGGAAGAGGTGCTTTAGGATAGCAAAATTTCAAGAGACTACAGCTTTTGTGAAAGATGCATTGCGAATGTTAAAGATCTAATTCTTGAGGTGACGACAGCATCCTAATACTTTTTTATGCGTAAGCTTTCGTACATTGATTCTACATATCTGAACAATAGGCTCATGCTGTCTACCAAGAAGCAACAAGGTATGGATGATGTTGCAAATTCAGGAATTGCCTCGCCAAATAAGCAGTGGCTCCTCATTCTTTGCCTCAATGTATGTCATTGTTGCCAATATAAAATTTTAATTTATTACAGACAAGCAAGGTACAGCTCCAAATTGGATTATAACCTGTTCACTGTGACAAGCTGATATAGTGAGTTATGACCAACCAGGGGGCTACGTGCCACACCTCCTCAAGGTGAACGGTGGCCCAAAAGTGCCGCTAAAGATGAATTAGCTATGTAACAGAATTGCTACAGCTGGGGGCTCATCACGCCAATTGTAAGTGGTTGTAACATAAATTTTTCATCTGCGTTAGTTTTTTGCAACTTCTACACTGCAGGAAAGGCCAGTACATTCACTGCCCCACAGCACGTGCACTGAACATGACCCATGACACAGTGGATGCATCAAAGGATACATGCTTGCCTTCGCAAGTGAATTTCAAGTTATAGTGTTCAACGAACCAAATCAACTCACAGGCTATGAATGAAGTGGGGGCTTCGGAAAAATCCTGACCACCCAGAGTTTTCTAATGTGTCCAATGCCCTGTACACAAGCATTCTTGCATTCCACCCCTATCTGGAACACGACTACTGCAGCAAGGAGCCAAATTTGTGACATCACGCTAGGCAGAAGAATGCCACAGCCACTAAGCAACTGTGGCAGGTGCCTTTGTAAGCGAGAGTAAGGAAACAGGTTTTCGTGGTTGGTGCACCATAGCCTCGGTTGCTTTTGCACCATAAAACCCTACATAACTGACGAAACAAGTTTACAAATATTAATTATACATGTATGCAGGACTTCACCTTGTTTCACATTACTATGCAGTCACCATGTAAAATAGAAGCTGCTGTCAATTATTGACCACTGAAATATATTTTGTGAGTATTCAAGTGCTGTTAAAGATTAAAAATTGATACCTGACATTACACAAACACTTTGCCAGCTCCTTGCCACATGTATATCTGTTATTAAAATTTGCACAGTTTGAGTTATCAAATCCCACAAGTGGCTGGATTATGTACAGTCACCTTACCAGAAGTAAACATTTTCAAATTTGTTCAATGCTTTTGCTTCAGCGATTTGTGCTTCAGATGTGTCATAGCCATGCACTTTCTTGAAGTATGGGGCCAGTGCTGTTGTACTTATGCCAGGGCCGCAGCCGGCATCTACAGCAAGGTTGAAATCAGAGACCTGTAGAGAAAGCAACACATAAGTGCATTACGACACACATTGCTAGGTTACCTATTAAAGGCATAAGCTTTAAAACAGCTCATATAGATTGTTAAGCTGCGTCTGTTAATTTTATAGCATCATTTAGCAAAAGGTAGCTACCATTATTTGCTGTAATCAGCTCATCTAGATGACACTGTGCATGTAAAGGTCATGCGTTCCTTTAACATTTTACACAGTGAAATGCATCATTTCACTTGGAACTAACCAAGGTATGAAGGACAGACAAGCAGGTTGAACAAGACCGCACAAAACCACCACAGAACGCAGAAACACAAACACTAAAACCATGAACGGAAGATGCAGGCTTGACAGCAGAATAACATGAAACTGCAGAGGAGCCTGCTAATAGAAATAATACTCCTACAATGATAGCTGTTATGGGCTCACACCCCTAAAGTTGTATCTTATTTTGTTGTAGTGCAAGCTGAACGACAAGGACAATAGGAAGGCACATTTGACACACACAGCACTGTGCATGTCAAATGTGCCTTTCTGTTGTCCTTCTCGTTCAGCTTGCACTACAACAAAATAAGATATGCCGTACCAATAAGCCCCTATAGCTATCCTGTAGTCGCTTTGATGCCTGTCAGTGTCCGTCGCTGGAATCCAAAAATGCATTGCCAGAATTTTATAAAGAAAGAAAGTCACATTGCAACACCAGGATTCGAGCTCTGGACCCACAGATTGCAAGTCGTAGATTTCTCACAGTTACTCCAACCATGCCATGGCAAAGAATACTGTGCCTGGGTGGCCTCGCCTCTTAAGGACTCAAAATTATTTACCGACACCATGCTTTCCCAGAACCTAGGTGAAATAATATAAACGATGTCAGTGGGAAAGAGCGAAAGGCTAGAAGAGAAGGTGTCTTTCTGCTTCTCAATGTACTATATCTTCACTACAGGGACAGCACAGAACACCTACAGGTAACAGTAACTCTACTCTTCACTACCAGAATGTGCTTCCTACAGCAATGAAAATGCACATGAAGGCAGCTCAAACTAGAAGCATCATGCGCAGACTTTAGTTTTCTTATTAAGGCAAAAGTCTTCACTTATTCGTTGCAATGGCGCATGCCCAAAAGAGCGGTGTCTGGTTCAGTGATACAAAAGAAGTAAATGAGTAGTTAAAAAAATATATCATCAGCAATGGCTCATGCCCCCCCCCCCAAAAAAATGTAACAATCTAAAATGGCTCATACCCCCCTAAGCAAGCAAAGATGCAATGGATGAATATGAATGAAGAAACGAAAGAAAGAATGAAGGAACAAAGAAAGAGAGAAAGAATGAATGAATGAACAAAAGAAATAAAGAAACTTTAGATCGTGCACTAGGTGCATGCATGTGTCGTTGAGGAGATCGACTTACACTGCATTACATTTACTTCACACTGCATCCCGTTAGGTTTCGCAAGAAGTCTGACCCTCCGATTGGATAACTTAATGCATTACTCCGTGTGCAGTAGGCTTTTGCCTTCATGTGTTACAAGCGCGTAACATGCTGCCAATTTTCTTCCTGAACGGAGATTGCTCGAGCACTCTGCACGTTTACTCCGACCGATACAGCACCAAATAGTGCAAGGCTCACTGCGCAAAACAGTGTGCCAGCTTCTGCGTCACTGCTTCACATTATGGGCAAAATTGCAGCTTTTTAGGTGAAGCTGCTTTTCCCCCCAATTTATGGGTGCTAGCTGCTGCTGTCTTGACGAGTATACAGCTTGGGCGACAGGTTACATCCCACTGAGTATGTGCTCAAATAGACAACTTGGGTCACAAAGTGTGTGCCACTGGGCATGGACACTGGGTGTGTGAACATTTTAGGCCAATCCCCCAGAATGGGTATTTGCCACTGGGTGGTCCCCAAACAGACAAGCAGAACAAGAGGCAAGAAGTGAAGTCGGCAACAGAAAAGTGAAGCCAGCTACAAAAGCAGCCGAGTGTGGAGAAGTAAAAGGAATAAACTGTGACCGCAGCACGACCCCAGTGAAGCAGTCGACAACAGCAAAATGAAGTCGCCTACTGAGGAATCAGCATGGAGAAAGTCAACAAAATAGGACGAGCGTGCATTGATTGAGGATCGTTAGGCTACATAGAAGTAAATACGTTTAAGTAAACATAAAACGAAAGCTTCGCTTATTAATGATTCCCACTTTTGCGCGGAAACAGTCAAACTCTTTTGTAATATTCTTTGTTTGTGCGTGTGTGACCGACCTGCGACTTTTCTCATACAAATTTATCTTACTACGACAGTGTCTGTGGTGCGCTTATCGATTCGTAGACGACTTCGCGGGAGTGTGGCGGGCTTGATGACTTACGTGTACTTTAACAAATTTCATTATTTCCTCGACGAAAGCCTGTGGCGCAGTGGGTCGAAATTTCGCGTATATATTTGCATGGCTAATTGTTTTAAACAAGTGACTCATGTTATAGCCTGACCACTGTACCGACTGTAGTATATGTAGCAGCACTTGTATCAAGCGCCGGGCGTACTTGAACCCAACCCAACGCTTCAACCACAGAACACAGTTCAACCATTTCAAAATATCGCAGATGTAAAATGCGGTAACGGCCGCACTATTTTCACATCATATACATCCGCACCCTCCGAGATTCGCAGCATTGCAATTCGGTTCACTTTTTGTACAATAATATAATTAATTACTAATAGAATTCAGCTTTAAATGTAAAATGTATTCATTTATTTTCAGCTGAACCATACAAAGCTTTCAGACTGAAAGCGCTGAACGTCAGCCAAAAGTAGCCATTAACGTTCCAACGTCAATGACAGATGACCATGAGATAACCGTAAGTGCATTACCATAAGCAACAACCGAAGATAACTGTAACGAAGATATTGTGGTCACAAAACAGCTGCCGCATTGACAAACGTTATATTAATGCTACTATCAAAAGTTCCCGCACTCTATTAACCCCTTTGGTTAAGCACAGTATATGTTAATGATTGTTAATGAATCGCTATACGAGCAAGACACGCTCAGGAGCAGCTGCAAATAACGACATTCGACCACCGAAACGACGCAAGTTTGATGAAATAGACGATTCAGATGACGATTTTCCGGACGCCGACCTCACGGTCGAAGAATTCGATCTGTGTCTGACACAGGCAACAGGAGCAACATCGAAGCCAACTGACAATACCACTGACGCCGGCAATGTTAGCAACGGACTACCCTGCTTAGCGATAAAGGACCTCAGCTACAGTTTGGACGGCCAGATACAGCTGCTACAGCGTAAAGTTGCGTCCCTCAGCAAGGAGTTGCATGACACACGCCTTGGCAAGCAAGACGAGCTGAAAGCACAAGCTGATGCCTTTGCGAAGGAACGACACGACCTCAAGGCGCAGATTGAATTCAAAGATGGTGAGCTTCGTAGCTGCGCCATACGACAGGCTACCTTGGAAGAAAAGCTTCGCGGAAAAGGCATTGAAACTCGTCTTAAGCAAATGGTTGAGCAGGCGACGTCAACTAGCGACGCTCCGTGCAGCTCTACTTCTAGCGGCAACCTCACCACTACAGTACCAAATCGCATCGTTACTCTTAGCAGGGGGTCGAACAAAGCTGCTTGGTTGTCGTCGCAGTATGGTATGCACGCGTTACGCAGTGGCAAAAGTGATCACATCGGACTGGCGCACCTTGACGTGTTACGAGACTACGCGAGCAAACGAAAGACTTGCGACGTGGCGCAAGTTGTCCCAAACGCCGTTATTTTGTCCTTGCGTGGCCTCGGTGAATGCATCAGTGAAACTCTTACCTGCGCGTCAACGACAGACAGCTCTGCCGCCGAGAGGGTTGGCCTGAGCGCAGAAAAGTATAATGAAGTATTTGTTTTTGATGTGCTAGCAGACTTAAGCATGGTTGAAGATCCAACACTGCTTGCTGCTGTAGTAAGCTTGCTGAACGCTTTTGCCTTGTCTTCAGAACAAGCATGCTTTGCAATACTCAAGCAGCAGAGCATGCTTTCTCACCTTTTACAGCAAGTGGGGAATGAACCGGTCGCCATTCCAATTTTTCGGCTTCTCAGCTCCCTTGCAAACATAGACAACTCACTTGCACCTTTCTGTTGTTGCTCGGCGGCAGCACCATGCTGTATGTGGAAGTGCTTGTGCAAGCCCTTTGAACGACATGTCGCTGTGCCACTTCTGCATGAAGGACTGCATCTTGCACAGCAAGTATCCTGTGTGGCAAAGAGCTTGTGCCCGTGCTTCACCTGGTTTGTCACAAAACTTTCTCAGAAGGTCAGAGCCCTGCAGCTGTCCTCTGCCAGCATGCATAATTCTAATGCTCTCTTGAGCCGCATCTGTGCCATAGCCCAAACCCAGCCTCAGCACAGACAGCAAGCATGCCGACTACTGACACCAACCAAGCACCACTCAAGGCTTGCCCATGCATGGCCATTCGTAGACGACGACACTGCCAACCAATCGCCGAGCTCTGACCAGGACTGAGAAGAGCTTGTAGCGTTGGCCTTGACATTGCCTTAATGAAGGGTACAGACAGCGTCACAATGTACAGTTATGGAACAGGGAGTGCTTGTTAGGCTGCTCTGCAGCAAAAAGAAAAAGAACTTGTGTATTTGATGTAAATAATTCTCTTTATTTGTACATTGTTGACTCATATCAATTTTTAGCTAAAAAATATACACCTAGCCCAGTTTCCCCGTGTTGAATTTATTGACTCTGTTGTTTGAGTACGCCTGGTTTTCGTTGGCCTTGTCTCGTGGATGATTGTTCACATGCCAGAGTAAGCAGGACCACCACCGCTTTCTGGTGTGACCCAATTGATGTTCTGACTTGGATCTTTGATATCGCATGTTTTGCAGTGTATGCAGTTCTGGGCGTTGATTTGCAGTCGTACACCTTCGCCAGTCTCCTTGGGCACATATTCGTACACACCTGTGAAAAATGACAACTACTCAGCATAACGACAGTGGCTGCAGTTGATAAGCAAAGAAACTGCAATGGAGGCATTCAATATCTACAGGTTGTCTGTCTCCAAGAGACAGTCAACCATGTCACATATAATTGTTACACATTGACAAAATATCAAAATGCCACTGCAGCAATGTCTTACAGAAAATAACTTTTTTTTAAACTGAGCATAATTAAAGAGGCATGTTGTCGTTGCCATTTGCACTTCATTGGTCACAGGTACCAAGTCCGCAGGGGTGGTATTCTCAAGCAATCACCTTTAGAGATACTACTATCACTTTCGCGAGACTGCATTGGAACTGTTGAAGTGCATGGCCGACAGCGTTCTTGGCACTATGCAGATAGCGAACTAGATACAGCGCTAGAAACATTGCCAGTCATTAGCGAGTCGCATGAAAGTTCGCAAAAGTGATTGATCGAGAATACTGCTCGAGATTGTAGTTGGCCACAAGATGGACCCAAAACAACCTTCAAAAAATGCGCTCTGTCATTATTTTGTCATGGCAATGAAGTATAAACACCATGCGAGCGATCTTGCATGCGACAGCTACAAGCAACGCGATGAAGATGGCTGCTGCGCTCGCTCATCGCCTACAAGTTGTACCCCATGCGAGCGATGACTTCGAGCGACGTCTCCTTAGTGTTGCCAGTATGAGGGCAGCAATATAGGTGCCGAAACTAGCGCGACATGTTCCTCATTAACTTAAGTTGATGTGTTTTACTGCAAAAAGCAGCCTAAAATATTTCTGAGTCTTGCAGTAGGTTCGTATCCTTGCACGTATAAAAATTCAATCGTTTGCTCGTTCTGTGCGACAATCGGAAGTACTTAAGTTATGTACATCCAGTTCCGGCGTGGCGTTATTGGCTAGTCGCTCATAGCACTTCCAGGCGATGAGCGACGAATTCTAGATTTTCAGAACCAAGCGATCACGCGACAAGACCGAGCGATCTGTTCACGGGACGGCCCGATCCGTTGCTCGAAGCCGTCGCGCACTATATCGCGCTCATGTGGTTTAGCCTTGAAGCTGTGTCAGACAGCTCTGATGGTAGACTGTTGCACTCGTAAACACATGCAAGGTTTCATATTTAAAAGTAATGTGCAGGTGATCTTTGGACCCATTTTCTCGGAAAAAAGATGCACGTTAGATTAGGCTAAATATGGTATGTGTTGAATGTGCTCCAAAACATGCCAGCAGCTGGGAAGAACAGGAGCGTGCCAACGAAAAGGAAGCTTATGAGCACTCTGCTAATGATGAAAGGGAGGTACATTGCCTGTGTACTTGCATCATGTCGTAATTATCTGGCATGATGTTTTAATTATGACCTTGCAAATCACTAAACCCATGTAAACAAACAAAATGGCAGCCCAGAATTGGCAGTCCGTCATATTGATAATACATGTATACACATGGTGGGATATCACTGTAGCCAGTAGCAGCAAGCATTGTCTGTAAGCACCAACACTTTCAGTCCAGTAATCACTGTTAAACATTTTTGTGAGATTCCATTCAGAAATGTTCACTAATGTGAACAGTCATAATGTTTAATACGAACCTACAACGTATATTTTACTTCTAAAACTAAAATCTATGCTTAAAAAAGTATTTCACTGTACGGTTACGTTACATGTGCAGTTAAACCTTGATATACTGAAGTCTGTAAAATTTTCAATTTGCTTCTGTTATGTCAAAATTTCATTCTATATTGAAATCTGATCAAATAAGTACAGTCGCCAAATTATTTTTCTTGCACAGAGAGGCCACAAAGCTTTCCAAGGTATCAGGTAATTAAATAAAGCAAATTTGAATGAGATATAAATTCATTTTGTTGAACTTGAGAGTCAGTGAAGAAAAGTATGGTTTTATGCCACGCCGACGATATCTTAACATCGGCGACACAAATTACAAGAAGCCAGCCACGCTTTCGTGTTCACTCTGCTCCCATGGCTGACAGTGTTACTCGCAGTGGGACAACGCTATCATGAAAAGCACTGCCGGAGGGAAGCGAATGCTTTGTATGCCTCTCGCTTCACCGCGTCTCCGAAACTCAAGAATACACAACCTCCAGCACTAAACACGTGGGAAGAGAGCGCACGATGCCAAACCACTTTAGGTCGCCCAGTCTTTGCACACGTGACAGATTATCTCTAAAACGAGGTTACCGGGCTGCATGTGCGCTCAGCCATACTGATAGCCATGTGCAGCCATGTCCGTGCTAGAAAGAAAGACGCGCAACAACCTGCCCTCTCCTTCCTTCCACCGCCCTGCCCTGCCACACACACTTGATTGCATTACTGCGAGCTAGCTCCCCTGCCCCCCTTTCACGTTGCTCGGGCGGGAAAACGGCACTCATCAAGCCATCATCTTTCTTAGCTCATCCCCGCACACTTTCACTCTCACCTAAAGCATACAGCGGGCAATAGGGTATCATCGTACTTGGGCTTTGTACAGAACATGACACTGCTTCACTTGTTTTGGCGGTCACTCTGCTCTTGGTGGCGCAGCATGCAATTTGAGAGGAGCACTCACAGGCAGATGCATGTGACTCAACCATTTGACCATCTGCATCTGTGGAAGTTTCCATTTATCGTATCACGGTGACTGGTGGCTGTATCACAGTGGCTGTGAAATTTCGTTATATTGAAGTTGTGTATTAACACACTTCATTATATTGAGGTTCAGAACATATAGTTACATATCTCGTTATATCAAGAATTTTGTTATATTGAACTTCATTACATCAAGGTTTAACTACATAAATATGTACATAAATTTGACTGATATGTCCACATGCTATTTTTGAGGTCACACCCGTGCGGAAATTGCTCGTTTAACGCAAATGTAACAATCTGTTTCATTGTGTACAAGTATCATCAGATGATTAATAAAGGAAAAGTGAGACATCCACCCAAACGTAGCTGCAGAACTATTAAGTCATCATCAGCTGATATTGAAACGCAATCAAGGATGAAAAGTGTGACGTGCAATCACTTTGTAGCCTGTTTCTAACCAGCCCAAAGTGTACGTTTTGAATTCTGAATTAAACTGCTGTTACAAATGCAACAATGCATCGGAGTAATTTTTAAATTGTTCGCTTTTTAATTTATGCACCACAAATGAAATTCCTACACAACAAATCTTTCTTGCCTGCAGGGCAAAATCGCTGCTCCGGCCCATTAAATATGGCATAGTTGCGCTCTACAGGGATCTTATCATCGAGGAGGGTCAGGTGAGGTGGTTGATTTCCTTCGTGGTTGGTGCCAGTCAGGGCGACGGAAGATGGGAGGTCGAACGAAACCACATTGTCTGGCTTTGGATACTCGATGGGCTTGAAATTCTTGGCTGGTTCAAGTTTGCTAGAATCGGTGCCTGCAAGAAGCACAAACATATGACATTCGGCAGACAGAATTTTGTTCCGACTATTGGGTAAGAAAACAAAAGGTTAGTTGGAAAAATGTTCCTTATAAGGACTGATGTCCAGTAGTAAGGAGAAAATAGTTCCATTGATTGTTTCATAATGAGCACATCTAAGACATCATCAAGTTGCCTGAGATGTTCACTCTTAGCAAATTTGACGGCTCAATTAAGAGAAACCAAGTTGCTGCATTTCTGCAATGGATTTAAAGCAAACATTTCGGTTTACTAGCGTGGTGTTAATGCACCTATCAACAAAACTAAGACTGGCATTACACACTAAACAATCACAAAAGCATGTGAATTTTACTATCAGATGCACAGTTCTCAATCTGTGTGGATTGCCGAACATGACTGTTTTGTGTAATGACGTGAAGCCGCGCACTGATACCATAACAATTATTGTGTGGCTTAATATAGATGAAACACTGCTGCTAAAGCTTTTGTTGAAGGGGCCCTGAAACACTTTTTGAACATAGCAAATAAACATTGTTGTCCTTTTAACAAGCCTCCTGTGAACATGTGAGCAAAATAGTATTGCACTGCATGCAGCAGGAAATTTACAATCTCGCGTCAAAAGCAGTTAACAAACACATGCTCTTGCATCTGCAATGTCATCATCTAAAGCTGATAGAAAGCAGTTGGCTGACCAAAGCTATTGGCTGATTTTGTGATCGCAAGAACAAGAAGTATAATAGTTAATTTTGAGTTATATAAATGAAATATATATATGTCTGTAATCTCAAAAAGACAGAAAAATGAAAAATTATGTGTGGTTCTGCTATCACAAACACGTGAGACCAGCAGAGCTGGGGGAAGTTAAGGCTTCAGAAAAATCCATGCCGTCTTCCTCTATGGGGGGTTTCGGTTGGGACAGTGGTGGCCGCCACAACAGAAGTAATTTGTTGAGATGTCATATGTGTCGGTGTTGTGTGCCAGACGCTGCACCGACGTGGTGCGGTGCCAACCGTGCCTTAGCTCTGATGTGTGCTAGCTCCGACGCCGTGTACCTGGTAGCTTCTTGAAATCCGCCGAAGCGCTTGTGTGGGTTTTTATCAGAGAGCAATGACGTCACACCATTTGTGTCCCTGCCACAACGCTCCTTCTCCCCCGCTAGGCTCCAGCCACCCTCACCGCGTCGCTATGCTGCGTGATGCTATTTTTATACTCTGCTTTCACTCTCTCTCAGCTCTCTCTCCCCCAGCGAGGTTATAACAGCTCCACTGTAATAATTGCATCTTTGCATTGCACGTAGCTGCATCTGCTGCATGTGGCCTCCAAGATGACAGCTGCGTAGCAGAGTCTACCGTGGCCACGACGAAGTGCGATGACGAGCCCTTTTGCCACTGCGATACTGAACTTGTGGCTAGGGCTTGGCTTCTCTGCTGTGTAGCTTAGAGTGTGGTAGTGGACATGAAAGAGGAAAAAATGCTGGGTATTGGTGCAATAACTCCACTTACAGTTGAAGGAATCAAAAATTTTTGCGGCATGAGATTCGTGAGACAACACACTTTAACAATGAGGCCATTCTATGATTAGTTTGATAAGTGTTTCAGGGCTCCTTTAAGCATCAAGAGTAGGAATTATAGGTGTAGGAATAAAATAGAGTATTTTTCTAATAATGAGCAGCCATTCTCAGCATTAATATAAGACGATTTTCATAACCTAGTACCGCATTTGGTCTAATCTAACGCATAAGTTTTTTCCGATAAAATGCGTCCAAAAATTGTGTGTGCATTAGAATCGAGTACAACCCTAAATCTACGTTACCACATCGCCATCGGCATTTCAAATTGGCTGTGTCTTACGTGCTTTGCATGGAGGAAGGAAAAATATAGGAGGGAGCATTATGTCATGCAGCCAGCCTTGGCAAGCGAATGCTCCATGAAGCCACAGTAGTGGCCTAACACGTGACCTCTTGCGTCGAGATCACAGAGCAAGAATCGAGATTTGTTCAGATGTTTGCATAGGTGCCGACTAAGAGGAGGGGGGGGGGGGGGGGCGAGGCTTTGGAGCCTGAGTGTTTTCCGGAACACCCCCTGGCGATGTCTAAGCCTACCCCCCACCTAAAGTGTCATTGCCAGAGTTTTGTCATCCACATCTGAGTTGCCTCGACCTTTTCACTTAGAATTTTATTGTAGCTAATAGCTTACTGCTTCATTGTTGGCGCGGATGTGCGCAGCTTTTTATTAATACTTTCGCATCATTTCTGCAAATCCTGACAATATGAGAACAAGCGCATTAGAAGCGCTAGTGGCAGCTGTCTCATCTGTATTTTCTCACTTTAGCATTGTTTTAGATTTCCACTGTAAACACCATGCACATACACAATATATTTAAATATATGCGCAGGATAGTTTGTTACATCTGTGAAAGAGAAGCAGGAAGCCAATTCACAATTATATCTAAAGGTATGGATAGCCTATCCCTAGAGAATGAATATGTTGCTGTATGTTCACCTCGCTTCAAATTGCTTTGCGCACTTTTTTGACCCTGAAAAAAACCTGTAGACTTCAGTGACCCCTTCAGCAGAGTCTTTTATTAACGGTGTGAGAAATGCATGTGAATGATATGTGTCTTAGTACTGTCTTTCTTTTCAGTAATCAATGCTGACTCACGAAAAAAAAGACTTCCAATAATTTACATTTATTAGAGATGGAAACATCGTCGCTTGCATGCAGACGTCGTAAATATATACAATGTGTCCAAATTAACTATCATGCACCAAGATTTTAAAAAAAATAACAATGCATTACTTGGAGAAAACCGAGTGCATACTGTTTCCAGTACAGTGGAGTAACTGCCAGTAAGTTTTTCGTTACTGAGGTTTAATTAGGTAACTGTAAATAATTACCTAACTCAAGACATACTATCCTAATTATTGAAGTGTCAATGAGGCATTTGTAGGCCCAACCAAGGGACATCTAACTGCAGTGTTTTCAGTGACATAGAAATTGCATACTAATTTTCCCAACATAAATAAACCCCACAGAAATATGGAAAATACCACGTGACTGCATTTCGACCCACATCATAAAGCAGCACCCTCGAACAGGCTCCTTCCGAATTAGCCAGAACGAAAGGAAGTAACGAAAAACATTGTGATCGAGTTAGTTTCTTATTTGCCGCGCCCTGGCTGAAGTAACATGTCGCGTTTGGTGTTAGCTGAAAAGCTGCGATAGCTATTGTCTTAAAATAGATAAAAGGCACGAATGGTATTTTCCCTTTTTTTGTTTGCCAGAAAACCTATCACCACAAAAGCCACAGGATTGACATCAGCGCAAAAGTTTAAAAGTGTGTTTTGTTTCGTCCCAGTCACCATGTCTCTCTAATAAGCAGAAGGTAAACATGATCCTTGCCTGCCTTGGGAGCTACAAATGGCAACAGGAGCAAGGCCGCAAATATACATATCAGTCATGGAAGTGTGGCGGTAGACCAAATGCATCGACTATCATCAGAAATTATGAAAACCTGAGACAAACTGGCAGCATCAAGAAACGGTGGCGGAGGAGTCTATTTATGAGTTTTAGCCTACGCACATATGTTCTAGCATTTATGGCCGCAAACCCTCATGCTAGCCTGCAGGACGTGACCGCCCAGGCAATAATTTCCAAGTCATCAGTTTGGAGGATTCTAATTGACGGCCTTTCACCTGTACCATCTTAACCTGCACTAATGCTTGGAAGATAGGGACCTGTAGAATCGTCTAGCTTTCTCAAAATGGGTCCTCACAAAAGCCGATGAGTCGCCAGAGTTCTTGAGCAGCATCATGTGCACAAATGAAGCCAGTTTCCCCAAAAACGCCCAGGTAAGTTTGCATAATGCACATTATTGGACTGACTCAAATCCACACTGGATAAAGTGCAATCGGCACTAGTACCAGTGGTCGTTCAATGTGGAGTGAGAAATTTATGCCGGTGCTATAATCGGTCCCATCTACTTCGGTCACACACTCACTGAACAGCGTTACGTGGACAAAATCCTTGAAGGATGAGTTTCTCAGCGAAGTCCCGCTGTCATGTCTTCCACTTCTGTGGCAAGGTGGGGCCCCGGCACACAGCAGTAGCTGAGCACAAAACTGACTGGATGCGACTTTTCATGTGCAACAGATTGGAAGGCACGGGCCTGTATATTGGCCGGCTAGGTCACCTGACCTCTCTTCACTCGATTTCTTTCTTTGGGGTTGTATTGTACCGAAGAGAAAATATATGTATTTACAATATATATAGTTCCAGGGGTACAGCTCATTAGTCAGAGTAACACGATCTGCCGATCGTCGATACACTTCAACCTTCTCTTCACCTCCCAACGTCCTTTGGTCCACAGCGGCACAAACTTGTACGTGACATTAACCCTCGGCGGCAGAAGCATTGTCTCGATGCTTCCTAGGTTGTCGAATCAGTGTGCGAATTATAGGGCTTTAGTTGCAAAACGTGCACAATATCAGTTCTTGGTGGGGTAGAAGATGTCGAAGTCACAATATGAAAGATTGGGCTTACATGATCGAGACGGACATCAGATTAGCTAAAGGCAAGGATAACGGATGTCTGCCATAGAATTCCAACGTCAGTCCACTGAAGAAGTGATAAAGCGGACTCAGTACTGTGTAGAGCTGCAGAAGGAGACCTGCTCAAACACATCCTCTAGGCAACAGCTGGTGTTTGACGGCGTTTTCGAATTCATTGATAATAAGGAGACGCTGAAATCTGATGTTCTTTTTGTTCTGTTTTTTGCGCAGACGTCCCAATTGCCAATTGGGCTCATTTAGAAGTGGTAGATTTACTTTCTGGAACGTATTGCTTTTGCCTTTTCTCTACACGTGTAAAAATAAAACAGTCACTTTAATTTGGCTTTGGTCCGAAGCAAATTTTTGGCACGAAATATAGCTGCGTGCACACTCTTTCAATTAGAACGACAGAAAGCTGAGCTAGTTGGTAAAAATTCATTACACAAAAAAGAGGTGAGGCGTGCAGACAGGACACAAGAGTAGAGATGTGGACAACACGAACACCGTATATGCCGTGTTGTCCACTTCTCTACTCTTGCGTCCTGTCTGCACGCCTCACCTCTTTTTTGCATAATAACTCTTTCGATGCGGTGTGAGCAAAGCTGGGATTTTGAGATATTCTATGCCTATTACATTGTTCTTTACATTTCAAGCCAGGTCAGAGCGGCATTTCGGCTGTGTTATCAAGGTGGTTTTGTTATTAACATGATCAGTCGGCCTTGAGAGACGAATAAGTGTGACGTAGAAATGAGAAGGAATAGCTGCGAAGCCGCAAAACCTGCTGTTGGTGCTCCTTCCGTAAGTGATGTGCTGTCTCTTCGGGTTCGTGACAGGCAATGCAGTTGCTTTCAATCAGCTTACTTGAGTGTGCTACTTTACGATGCTGGTGAGGTGAGGATGATTTTGTGAGGTCTCTTTGTCAGTCGGAAAAAAGTGTACGCAATTAGTACGTCGCTGAAAACACCACAACTAGATGTCATTTGGGGCTGCCTACAAATGCCTCATTGACACTTCCATAATGAGGACAGTAGTTATTGAATTAAATAACTAACTGCAATTACCAAATTAAATCTCAGTAACGAAATAACTGCTGGTGGCTACTCCACTGTACTGGAAACAATGTGCACTAGGTTTTCTTCAAGTAAAGCAACTACTATTTTTTAAAGTCTTGGTTCATGATAGTTGGGCAGCCTTCACTCAGTAACCGAAATGAGGCCAAGCCGGACTCACTCAAAACCAGAATCAAAAGCAGTCATGTGCAGCAGCGCTTGCACTCAGACTCACAGCAAAAGAGAAAAAAATAGAGAGAGAGAGAGAGGCTGCAGTTTGCCGGAAAGGCAAAGCAGTATTAGTGATAGCGAAGTGTGCGACAATCACGCAAAGGAAGATTACACCACCAAGAGATGCCAGATTCTTGGTGGTGCGAGAGGACTCAGGCTGCGAAATTGAACTGTCTCCTACTATGAGGTCTTGTAAATTCTCATATAAGGCCGTCACTTCAGGGAACAATTCTTCAAGGCCAAACAAAGTTCTTTTCAAGTGCAAGAAATATATATATGGGGTTCGGAAAACTGGTCTACTATGGCCGCCGAGATTAAATTTGTTACACATGTGCTCCAACCTTATGCTGGATTGGGCACAGCCAAGGATTTGAAATATTTGAAAACTATTAGAAAAGTATATTTATGAATAGTAATGTCTATTCAATTAAAAGACGGAATCAAATAAAACAATATTTGATTCATTATTCAAAAGTTTCTAATATGCCCATGTCCCTAGTCTAGAGGTGTCAACAGCCAAAAAATATGTTTTGCTTAAGCTATAGGTTAAGCATAAGCTTGACAGATTGCACAAACAAATTATCCTGCTCTTTTATAATTAAAGCTACATCAACTCTAGGTTACATAAAAGAGCAAAGATAAATAATAAAAAGGGGAGACAATTCTGTAATGAATGTGATTACCTTTGTGGGACAGGGTCCAGGGCTCCTTGCCTCGACAAATGAAGTAGAATATTCCTGTGTAAATGACCGAGCCGTAAACACCCAGTGGAGTGTTGAAGGAAGGCCGGACGTTCCGCACAGAGTGCAACTCTTTCCACACTGGACTGTTGCGTATCTTCTGCTCATAACTGCTAGGCTCTAAACCTGGGGATCATAACATTCATGAAATTGTTAAACAAAAACCTATCCAACCAGAATGAGCCATGTATGCAAACAGTGACATAGGAATTATTTTTGCAATGAGCTGTCGTGGTGTGATGCCAGGGTGTTGGCTTTTGTTACTGTCACTGTTGCTTTGAACTAAGAAACCTGTAATCTATAGCTTAGTGGGTGCAGCTTATCAGTCTATGATTTCAAGTGTGCTTTCAAGCCCTTCATCACTTGATCAAAGAGCTTACTTTACAATATGCACAAGCATCAGATAATTACAGATGTGGTTATGGTGCAATCCACCTTATGACGATATAACCAATACCTACCTCATAATTAAAGTCAACGTTAATGCGATTCACATTAAAGTAGTGTAAACACCAAACTTAAGGCTAAAGTGACTATAGCATCAGCTTTGCATGCTTCCAACAAGGAGCGCTTTCACAAAGTATGACTGACAGCAGACGGCTAAAAGGTAATTTATTTCAATTTTAAGGCCTATAAATGAAACATTGCTCCCTTCTCCGGACTCGTTGCGATAGCCATCATGAAAATGTCATTGTTGAGAGCAAAACAGTATGACGGTAAAGATGCTGGCGG
Organism: Dermacentor albipictus; assembly: GCF_038994185.2. Lineage (NCBI taxonomy): Eukaryota > Metazoa > Arthropoda > Arachnida > Ixodida > Ixodidae > Dermacentor > Dermacentor albipictus. The sequence continues at coordinate 71,850,394 of NC_091823.1, read as the reverse complement.
CAATGCACTTTCAGAGCAGCTTCATGAGCATTTGCCGAAGCACGGCCAGGAGACGCAAGTGCGCGTCTGTCACCTAGCTCCAGTGTCGACGAATGTGGGCACACATTGTGAAACTGAGCAGAAAATGGGCGAGTTCATAGTCATCAGTGCTTTGGTGGTTCATGTGAACTCCATGATGTCGGATACTCCCAAATCCACGTATTTCTAAATTGAAATGTGGCCACTGCAGCCAGGAATAAAGCCTGCAAGTCCTTACCTTTAGTTGGGGATGCATTCTCTTTCGTCAGAGTTTCGAACACAGCCTCAGCCGCAAGCATGGCACTGCGCATGGCATTGTGGGTGCCCTTCACCTTGGGCACATTCATAAAGCCAGGGCTGCAGCCAACCAGGCAACCACCGGGGAATGTTAGCTTTGGCAGGCTCTGCAATGTCATATGAAAACATAAAAGCAGAGCAGTAAGCCACTATCATTGCCACCACTACACCAGCCACTACCGTCAACTGGGTAGCTAGACAGAAGTGCATGTGCTCCGGAATGACCACCTTAGCCTGTAGCCTTTTGAGGACTAGCAGGTTCTCAGACTGCAATATAAATATTGGTCCTGTGACTATGTAGTCCATCCATTTCCTCACTTATTCGACATGAGACATGGTAACACGAGATACTGACACACATATCTTCAAAGTCTATTTCACTGTTTGTCGCGTGGTTCTTTTTTCGCGCGGTTACATGTTCTATCAATTTTTAGGGGAGTGACTATTAGAGATTTTAGGGGAGTGACTATTAGAGTTTTGACGCAGACACTGTTCTTAGACGCATTTTTCATGTTATTTCCGTGTTATTCGTTGGTCATTATTCCCATCGTCGTGCGGGTTTTATCACTGACTGGGCCTTAGGCGTTTGAAGTGTGTTATGTTGTGGTTAGATTGGTTGGTAGTGAAGTGTAGACGGTACTTTTTATGTCTGGTTTTTTGTCCCCGTTGGCTTGGAAAAAGGCTGTACTAGATCAGTTGGCTCCTGTGCTGATCCACGTGTGGTTCTTGTTTGCTCTTTCGATAGCTGTGCAGATAACATTCCTGAATGGTCGATAGATTGCTGTGTTTTTTTACTTCTAAAGTTTTGTGTGCGACTCGGCTTAATGACCTACATAAGGCAGGCTTGTTGCGAAAATAAACTTAGTTGTGAGTGGCGCCCATCTTTTCGTTTGTGTTCTTCTTCCTAAGTCCTGGTCTTCTGCGCCTTGCCTTTACCTACTTTGTGAGCGCATGCTCCGCCCAGAAAAGCGTTGCCTAGTAATGGAGGTGCATCTCTTCTTTCTTTCACCCTTCTATCTGTACATGCCTCTTTCTTTCGGGCTTCTTTCTGCAGCCGTAGTAGCTATGCGCCGCACAGTGAAATGTAACCTTCGTACTCGCGGGGATGCCACACAGTCACACTTTGCACTTTTGAGACGGTGTTGTTTACGCGCTTGTGCTTTGACATAGTTCAGGTGTCCACCTCAAGTGAGACAGTTGCGGTGCCCATGGTAAGAAATGTAAAAAAACAAGCAAAAAGCAAGAAACATTATGCTTTGGAGGTGACATGGAGCTATCTTTTTGTCCATAGTTTTCTCGGCGTTACCGTCTGTCTCTTTTGTGTGCATCACTCCAAATTACAGTGCTTCGGTGATGTGTGGCGGCGGAATCTATGGAAAATAGCAACAGTGTGTGCTGAGAACCAACAGCAATGTTTTTGTGCATAGCTCATATGGTGAAAACTTTTGAAGTGATGGGATAATGGGTGGAATCATAACGAACAACAATTTACAGTGTTCCCCTGATGTATGTCCCTTATATGGAGATCTCACTGTATACCTATGTTTACAAGTTTATATGGCCGATAAAACTACTGTCTTTACTTTGTATAGCTAACTCTCTACTAATTTGCTATTGCAGTCGAGGCTTCGCCTTTTGGGTGCAGCTGCAACTTTTTTTTCTCATCGACGCCGAAGCCCCACCCGGCTTGAACATTTGACAATGCCTCTGCGTTTAGTACTTTTCGTTTGAAAGCGGCACTATAGTGGCATGACCTATTTGGTGCCATTACGATAACACCACGCTGCAAGCTGATACAACACCGGTCAAAATGGCAACGTTGCTCATGTACTTGAGTTGGTTACTGGCACGGCTAGTAGCAGCTGCAATACTGACTTTTCTAGATGGCACTAGCTATGCACCATATTTATCAATTTCAATTAAGAACTGGCGCATTCTTTAAAATTCTTGAATCTAAGGCAACCTTAGAGTTTGGTATATAATTATTTGAAAACATGCTATAGGCCTAGATTCGAATAAATATGGTATATGAGTACTATCACCTGCCGTTTGGCTGGAAGAATTCGCCAAGCTGGTTCCAAAAGATGATTAACACTCTTCTGAAACTCTCCATTGGTCATTTTTGTAATGTTTGTGTGGATGACATCATTGTATACTCCAAGAATGAGCATTTACATGTAGAACGCCTGGCACATTCTTTAGTGAGGGGCCCCCGAGTCTGGCGACAATAATTTTGATCATCTTGGTTCCTTGATGAGCAGAATAAACTTGGTACACAAGTGTTTTCAGATTTTGACCCCTGTAGATCTGTCTATTGTAGCAAAGAATTGAAAGCACGACCCTATGCTCAGCAACTAAATGCAATTGTCAATGAGACCCTGCACAGGTGTTTCAGTTTGTAAAGCACTTGTACAGTATTTATTCGAATCTAGGCCAAAAGTTTTTTTCTTTTTTCAAATAATCATACACCAAACTCTAGGGTTGTGTTAGATTTGTGAATTTCAAAAAACGCACCAGTTTGTAATTAAATATCATAAATATGGTGCATAGCTAGCACCATCTAAAAAAGTCAGTATCGCAGCCGCTATTAGCTGCGCCAGTAGCCAACTGAAGTACACGAGCGACGTCACTATTTTGACCTGTGTCATATCGGCATCTAGCATCCCTATGCGTGCAGCATGGCCCATAGCGTGGCGTTATTGTAATGGCATCAAACAGGCAATGCCACTATAGTGCCGCTTTCAAACAAAAAGTTGTGCTAGCTGCAGAGGCATCGTCAAACATTCAACCAGGCAGGACTTCGGCATCAATGAGAAAAACATCTGTCGTTGTAGGGGGCAACGGGGAATGCTTTTTGCGTGCGTCGTAACGAGGCGATGACAGCGATAATGAAAATAAGCACACAATAACAGAGAGGAGCTGTTCGCCGTGATCGCACTGTGTTTCGATGCTTGCGTGCAGCCGCAAGCGCACATGTGGTCTGGGCTATAGCGATGAGGCTAGCAGCGATGATAATATAGAGTGAGCTCGGCATGTTCATATTAAATAAATTTTGTTTTCATTTTGTGAACGCTGTCCGCACTTTTTCTGTTCAGCCTACATTCGAGGTAAGTTTTTTTACTTTTTCTGGCTTCGGACATTTGGGGGTCAGCTTAGAATCGGGGCCGGCCTAGATTCAAGTAAATACGGTATGTGGAAGCAGTAGCGGTTGCTTTGTCAGACCGAACACCTTTCAGAAAATTAAGTAGGTTGACATAATGATTTCCCTGTTGGTAATGATTGTTGTGCTTAGTGCATACCCAGGTGCTGAATTTAGCAGCAACAGTGAATTGGCTTGATGTAAGCAAAATAGGCTGATGTAGGGCATTGACCTGGGCTAGCTGCTGCTGCCTTGTTCTAGTGACTATAGCACACACAAAAGAAAAGGAACACAGAAACATACAAATACAAAAATGACACATAAGGAACACTTCTTCTGCAAACATATGTTTTTTTTTTTTGTCCCGCATAATGGCACTCTAATTGCTTTGAACAAGCAAGGTTCTGCAAACAGTAAAGAAACGTACCTGCAGGCCACCTTCATTGAGAGCTCTTGCCCCATAGCCAATGCGTTTGCCCCCTTCGAGTATGTTGCGTATGTGGGGGTGTGTCTTATATCGCTGGAATTCCTGGTAGGGGCTTATGTACGGATTGTGATAATCCAGGCCGACTACAAAACCTATGGACACCAGAGGGGCACCTTCATCCAGGTGGTACATGAATGACCCTCCATAGATGTCCTTGTGCTGAAACATAAGGGTAAAGCAAATTCGCCAGTGTAAATTTAACCTGTTTTATCTTTGTACAGTCAGGCATCATTATAACGACTGAAACAAAAATAACTTCTTAACATCCAATACCCTTCATAAGCGTACACACTATTATGTATTGCCAAAAAAGAATTCACAATTTTCGACGCAGTTCATTATATCTGATAATTCACTGTATCCATGTTCGTTATATTGAGGTTTGACTGTACACAAAAGCATCACTTAAAGGGACACTAAAGGTTACTATTAAGTCAACGTGGACTGTTGAAATACCATCACAGAAACTTCGAAACGCTTGTTTCGTGCCAAGGAGAGACTTATTTTAAGAGAAAATGCGTTCTGAAGCGTACGCGTACCTCTAGCGCAGTTCAAATCGCCCGCCCTCCGATCTAGGAGTACTGACATCATGGTCTCATAGTGACGTTGCGCCATCGGTGAGTAGAACGGCGTCCGCAGACGGCGCTACGGCTTTTCTGCGCAAAACGCAAACGCGCGGCCAGAAACAGAGCCAAGACAGAGCCGACAGCAGAGCGAAAGCGGGAGTATGGTGGCTAGCGGAAGGAGAAATGAATTACGTCCCACGGCACACGGAGAGTCCATTTTCGTTAAACTATAGGCTGCGGCGACCTCGCAGCGTGGTCGGCATGGTCTGTGAGCCTTTTCGCACTCACAACAGGGCATAAAAAAGTGCGAATCGACGCAAAACTCGGCCTAGAAACGTGCTTCGCCACAGCCAAGCTGGCATGACCCAGATGTCGTTTCCCGCACCGCCACCAGGCACCGCTACTATACCTCAAACTCCAGCGCAAGACGCCCATAAGCTGGTACTTCATTCTGTGACGCAAACTTCGACGCTCGTCGCAATGGACCCTGACACCGACAGATTGGCTCGGGATGGTGGGCTCAACTTCAGCGATTTGAGCACCGACGAGCGCGACCTGCTGCTGAGGGCTCGCACTGCCGGCGTCGTTGCGTACTACAATGACGGCCTCGACACCGGCTCTCCGAAGCGGGAAAGCAACGAGGGCTTCCCACGACATCACATGCACGTGGCATTCTCGCTGCTTGTTCCAAATGAAAGTTTCGCGAGCCAGCAGAACCCTCACAGCACGACGCGATAACGAAAGTACTGAAACTCCAAAGCGTGCGCGGCGCAGAGTCGAGCGCGCAGAGTCGAGCGAAAACGAAACCTTTCGAACACCCATATTACTGAAGGGCAACGTCAAAATGTTATTTTTTCTTAGAATCGAATAGACGTAGACAAGTAGCATTTTTTTCCGTCTTATAATCGAATGAAATGATATTTTTAATACTAGTAGTTGAGTATTAGTAACACAAATTATGAGGAGTCCTTTCGTCATCGGGCTAGTACCGGAATGTCGCTAGGGGGTCTCAAATCGTGTCATGCATTTACCTCAATTTCTCGGTTACTAAAGCTCTGTTCGCGATTAAATTGACGCCTTAGACGTTCTAGAACATTGCTCTACCACTTTAACTTGAGTTTCTGGTAACCTTTAGTGTCCCTTTAAAGGGACACTGCAATGTGCAAGGGAAAGCTTGTTGAACGGTGCCAATGGCATCGCCTCGAAATGGAAATGTTGTGTACTCCGTAAACACAACATGCAAAAGAGAGTGCTGCTATGATGTTTGGTTAAAAATGTGATGTGTGATTTACCTTCGCAAGATTCTGCGTCTACTGTGAAAAAAATCAGAAGCCACTTCACTCTGTGAAGGTGGTTGACCAGCGAAGCTGTTTAGCACATGACATGGAGGTGACACATAATTTTGAACAAAGGTACGAACTCATTTACAGTCTTGATGGGTGCTCATTATTTCACTCGCAACTGCAATCACATTCTTTTCTAATATCAAATTGATGCACATATGGTGCTGGGTGGTCGGCTGGGGCGGATCAGTGTGAAATTGCAAGGGATATGGCTGCAACACGGAATGTGCAAACTACTCCCTTTCAGTACCGATGCATTCGCACTGAAACCATCGACAATGACAACAACGGTAATGTCATCGCATCTAATTCACGCAAGGTGAGTAGCCATGAACCTTATGGGACTATGAGCCATTGCATTCTTTACTTGCTTATGGGGATGTGAGACATTGATGATGACAGTTTTTGACATGCTGTTTTGTATGTTGTATGCATGATTAGAAAGAATTTAAACATTGTTCGCTTCACTTTGCTGAGTGCTTGTAGCCTCTGCCTTACGGGCAAGACAAAATATACTGTATGAATGGGAGTACAAATGTTTACGAGGGTATAAGCCATTGATGATGATAGTTTTTGTTCACGGAGAACAATAATGTGCATAACCCTAGCCATATACAGCTTCGCTGTAAAAAGCTATGGCATTATGCTTTACAACCATTTTAAGTATATCACAGAGCCATGGGCTACATGTTGCAACTACGAAAACAACGCATCACATGCCCACCACTTCGTCACGTGAACAGCCGCCTTGTGGAAGCTGTTGTAACCATAGAAATGACATCATGGTCTCCGAGATTAGGCCATGTGCCTGATGATGGAGGCCATGGGAACACCATGGAACACGATCAACAGGCTGAGCAGACTTGGCAATTGTGGCGGGCTGACTTTCACTAATGCACTGCTGTTATTGGGTGATACCACACGACCTCATGGGAGAGAAAAATATGCACCATAACACCGCGAAAATTCAAGTGGAGGGCAACTCTCATTTATCTTGTATTTTTAATTTTCTCCGACCAATAGCTTCGATTTGACTGGGTCAATTTTCATAATTCCTTTTGTCTGTGTTCTACAAAATGCTGAGGATAGATCTAGAGCAAATATGGTGACTTGCAAACGGCATTGCAGGCAGTGGCCTCACTAGGGTTAGCAACACCCTGGGAAGACGACCCCCCCCCCCCTCCCCATCTCCCCCCATTTCTCGTTTCAAACTACGAAGCACAATTCTATCCTGATGGCTTACTTTTGTTAGTTTTTTTCTTCTTTTTCCCTTTTCGTGCTCACTTTTGCTGGTTTTATTTCTTTAGTGAGAAATACAGCGCTGTGGCTATCTGAGTCTCCAATCTGTAGTGTTTAAGGTGACACTAAGATGGCAGTGCTGTGTCAACGAAAAGCAGTGCTTGGTGATAGCACTTCCAAAAGCCAATTTTTCTCAAATTCTGCTGCATATTTCTTCCATATATTTCACCATGACACAAAGAAATGTCTTATAAGTGTGAAAAAAGGTTTAAGAAAATGAGATATTTTAGGCAAGCCAGCCATTTCATTGTTATGTACCCTCTTAATTTCAATTTCCTGGTTTTTTCATGTTTTTTAGTTGATACGAATTTCGGGTGATACAAATTTTTTCATCGTCCTGAGAGATTTGTATTATAGAGAGTCCAATGCACACAATTTCTAGCCAATGTGCTCCAACCCAGGCAGCTCATTTCGATATTGACCATTGTTCTACATAATTTTGAGCCAGAAAGCTGTAAAACAAGCAAGCAGAACTGCTCACAAGTGGCCAGCCAATGCTGTGCATGACAAGCCCCGGTCGGTGCTTGGCGGGGTCTACCTCCCAGAGCTCCTTTAGCCCCAGGCCGTACGTCTGCGGCTGGCAGTCCTCGCGCAGATTGAAGCGCTTGAACAACTGCTTGGCCAGGTGCCCGTGGCACCCCTCGGCAAAGATGGTGCACTTGGCATGCAGCTCCATGCCTCGCTCAAAGTGTTCCTGCATGTCAGCAGGAAGAGAAAGTGTGAAACGCTGCGTCCACAACAAGCGGGGACTGCTACTTAAGTGTGCCCACTTTGAATTCAATTCAGATTATTTACATTACAAATGATACATAGTTGTGCATATACAGAAGGAGGTCCAAAGGTTTAATCACCGTTGGCGGGACCTCCTGTGCAAAGTAAACCATGTAAAACTGCAAAGTAATAACAAAGTAAAAAAACAAAGCAAACAAAAGAGAGTATAAATATTGCAAAGGAAGAATAGATATAGAAGTGCATCATTTGAAAAGGCGGCAGCGCTAAAGAGAAAGACGGAGATGGAGACAGGACGACAAGAATAAGTGCTGAACTTCCAACAACATGATTGTGAACGGTTCACAAAAATATGTGCTGTCTGAGCAAGGGGTTATCACCTGCACATGCATAAACTGTTGCGACATGGAAATCATGTTCTCTGCCCCCCACAAGCTGTCAAATCTTTGCAGGTTGAACGACCCGGCTGCAACCCAGCAGCGTGACTGCGGCACAAAGCACAGGCGGTCTTTTGTGGTCTATGAAATTTTTTTAAGGTGTGGAAAGGTGCCCCTTGGCCAAACTGGGAAATGTGTTAACGACAGGTTAAGGGAGCACGCAAACAACATAAAAAATGTGCAAGAAGGAAAAGATGTTGAAAGTTTGCTGGCAAGTCATCGTCTGACTTGCAAGAACTGTTCGCCCAACCTTGAAAACATTTCTGTTATCAAGAGAAGTAAAACGCGTCTGACAGAATTTGAACAGATCTCTAGATTTGGGGAGGGATATATCACCCTTGCAGACAAAGAGCTGGCATGTTTATGCATGTGCAGATGGTAACCCCTGGCTCGGACAGCATGTATATTTTCGTGAACCGTTCACAATCATGTTGTTGGAAGTTCAGCGCTCGTCCTTGTCGTTCTGTCTACGTCCGTGTTTTTCTTTTTACTGCTGCTGCCTTTTCAAATATGTACCAACAAGCTCAATTCACCACATTAATAAGTGCATCAATAATGTTCAGTGGCAGATGGGATTATTTATAGCTTAACCCTTTCGCTGTCGGACCTTTCTGGCCGTGACACACCCCCAGTGTCGGCTTGGTTTCAGGGAACGAGCATAACAGGGAATGAACATACGAATTTATTTTTGATTATGATTGGTATACAAATAACATAGTCAATGCAATATGCACATTTCAGTGCTCTGCAGCTGTTGTTAGTAAACATCATCATCATCATCAGCCTGACTATAACATTCGTTCAACATCGGAATCTGACTATGCGTAACTCATCTCTTCCTCGCGTGAGATGCTGTCCGAGTCCAAATCCGAGCTCAAATCCGAGCTCGGCTCGTATTCTGAATCTGAAGAGCCACCGCTCCAATGGGCAGACGAAGGTCCCACGTGCTCAGCCATCCGAAAGTAACCGCGCGCCGGGAGGATGCGCTTTCAGTCGCCCGCACAACAGAGAGAAATGGGAGGTTGTGTGATTAAGAAGACAGAGGGAGATGAAAAAAGGCTAAAACAAAGTTCGAAGAGCTTTACGTTTACTGCTGCAAGTCGGAAGCGAGGGTGCGACGAGAGAGCGAAAGCAGCAATCGAGTCACTCTTTTCGGAGAGGCAACGGCACATGCGCCTGAACTTTACGCGCCGTAGCAGACACACCAACAGAAGGAAAATAAAAACCTTCAAACCAGCGGAGATGGCCGGACAACCCTTGAACCTTTAAACACACGCGCGCGACCCATGATCCAGCGAACGCGGAGCCACCACGCCACTCAGCAAAGAGAAAGCGGGGAGTGGCAGTCGCACTGTACTCTTCAATACATGAACTGACGCAGGTCGGGGCGAAGATACGAACTTGTAGAAAGAGTCAACAGATGGCGTGGCCAGTCTAGGAGCGCCAGCTTTGCGCTCAGGCGCGAAATTTTGAATGCACGATAGAGAACGTACCGGTACGTCAGTGACACTGTGGGGGGGAAGCGCGATGACGCACCGGTACGTCTGTGACAGCGAAAGGGTTAAAAACAGAAATTGATTCAGGTTTTCCTTAAGGTTTCTCTTAGACATTTGCAACGAAGATACAGATTTCATATGAGTATGTAAACTATTCCAAAATGTTACTGAAGAGAAAAGCAATGTGGATCTACCACAATTAGTTCGAATACTAGGCAAGAGTAAGTTGTGACGGGTAGCGAAGCAAGTAGAATTAGGATTAGAGAGCACATGTTGTGGGACAATGTCTAAAGTGAGGTCATGGTCACAGATGTTAAAGAATATAATGCTGATATTATAAAAATAAAGGCTAGAAAAAGACAAAATATTAAGATTGCAAGGGGGGTTTATTAGGCTTGTAGAGCAGCAGCGACAAACTCAGCACCAGCAGGTAGGGCGCAGCCAGAGAGCGAACTGGGTACAAGCCATGCGATGGCAACGGGGCTTTTCAGCCTGCCGATCTTCTTCGTCACAGGATGAACAAAACAGGGAACAGGGAATAGAAGGTGAAAACCATGGAGTGAATTTACTAATGCAAACTGCTTGTTTCTGGAGTTCAATCAATGAGGAGAGGTGAACGGAGTATGTATGGATGACTGTGCAAGCAGTCTTATAAGAACCTCCTCTCGCAGATTTCTAGATTAAAAATGATGCATTTCTTTCTCGAGCTTGTTTTCCTTCCTTAATTAACAGCTAAAAAAAAATATTGAAAGTGAGTGAACACTGCTTCCCTACACTATCTGTAAAGTAACTGGCTTTCTTGAATCGTCATGTATGCACACCATCCTTCACATGATGTCACGCCCCAGTTGAGATGCGCAAGAGGTTCATGTAAAACTGTGTAAGTCTCTCAAAAGAAACAGTTGGAAGTTTGCAATGTGTGTATTCATTGTTATGTCCTTCCGTTCCTCTTTAATGCTACATAGGATCCCAGTATAACAGATCAATGAGCCCAAACTACTGCCTTGGACAAAACACTGGCAATAATGTACCCCACCATACCAACTCTAATAATACACTCTCCAGATGTAAACTACCCTGGCTGAACAAAAGATGAACATGGCAACCCGTTCTGCATTCTCCTGCACAAGCGGCATGGTCTCTGCCAGAAGTTTCAGCAGCTAGTCTGCCAGTCACGGGACCTGTCATAAAGTTCTGTAGCAGGGTGCCTGTAGCATGCCTGGCACTCGAATGCACAGTTCTACAGCAGCTATGGCCCGGCTTTAGCTTCTCATAACAGAACTGTTGAGGCTCAGTGTAAAACAGCTATTTGGTATGTATCATTGCGGATGACTGTAAAATAAACAAGAAATTACAAAGTTGAACACCTCTCGCAAGTAAGAGCCCCACAGCACGAGCTTAAACTACTATTTATCCAGTCATCAAAGATGGTAAAGGCTTCAAACTAAGTGTACAAGGCGAAATCATGCCAACATTACACATAAATTGATGAAAGCAGGAACGATAGAATACATTCTAATAATCCCAAACTTGTTCACATGTTAACTGCCCATGACAGTCCACTATACACATTTATTATTGCAACAGTCAAACTATTACTTGCAAGAGGTGTTTTTTTTTTTTTTAATGCGAGGATAAATGCCTCAGGGCATGCAAGAGGTGTTCAACTTTGTAATTTATTGGTCTTGCACTGTAAGCAAGACCAAATATAAACAGCATTTCCAAGCGGCAGCTTTTTCGAATCAGATATGCCATTTTATGAACACTCCAGGTGAGTTGTCGTGATGTTCCGTATAAAGTTCAAGTGTGATGAAGAGCAGCCTGTACGCTGTATGCTGCAGGTATAAGGGCAAGCATTTGAGAATGAGCCAAGAAGGATGGTCGCTTGATGTGCACAGTCTTCCTGCATGCTCAATGTTGGAGATTACATGATCAAGTACACACTAGAGGAGAAGAGCGCACATTCCCTCCTCAAGCCCAGCTGTGGCTGCGCATGGCTGTCCGCACGGCTTTGCGCATACATGGCCCACACTCCGTATGTTGGAGGCGAGCTGTCTTCCTATGCGCCTAGTGTTGGAGGCCATGTAATTAGTTTCGGAGACGCGGTGAAGTGAACGGCAGCACAAGGCATTCACTCCCTGCTGCAAATGCTCCTCATCCCGCCTGCATTGCTACAGCATATGCTCGCTGTCATAATGTTAGTGCTTACGAGTGCAATGACAGTGTCACAGCGAGTGCTGGCTGTCATGAGGTGAGATCCGTTCATGTCTGTCTGTGCGCAGTTGACACCATGCTTGCTTAGTTAGCAAGCGAACATTTATTGTTATTTATAAGGCCAATAAAACTACCATGTTTACTCGAAAATAGGTCGAGCACGAATATAGGTCGACCCCTATATATTGTGCTCTCCAAGAAATAAAAAAGAATTATTCAAATGTAGGTCAACCCCACGGTGTAGTCAATCCATTAGAATCGGCACGTTAGAATCGAGTACAACCCTAAATCTGCTCTACGATATCGCCATCGGCATTTCAAGAGGGCCGCCTTGTGCGTACTTCAAGCCTAGCTGCCGTAGCTTCCTCCATGTACTGTAGTATGTCTGCTTGGGCATTTCCCACTGTCTGTCTTCCCATTTTCTGCCTTTGCTCTATCAGCATGAAGTGCCGAGTTCATCATGATGCCGCATTTAAAAGGAAAGTGATCATGTGTGCAGAGACAAACAGAAATCGGGCCGCATCACGGCATTCGCAGTACCCAAAACTTTCGTGCAGGATGGGCGCTAACAGAAAGAGATGGTTTTCGCCAGCAAAGCAACACAGTTAAGCGAAGCAGGACGTATTTGTGACGATCCACTTCGGCAATATGATCACCTTGGCCCTATCTATAAAGCAATCTGCGACAGCGACAGAGTCTGCCGCACACGGTGTTTTCACCGCTTATAGTTTGTGTTGAAGCGAGAGGCAGCTGCCGCCATGCTTCCTCAGTCCAGCATTTTGACAGCAAGTTTTCACGGTCATCAAGTGAGACATGTTCGTGTTTGCTTGTGCACGTGTGACAACCTGCTTGTTAATTTAGTTAGCACTGTACTGTAGAGGGGTGCATTAGAATCGAGTAAATACGGTATTTACGTTTTATGCGACTGCAGCTTCGACATATGGTATTGGCATGCATGGCAAGGCATCTTAATTTGCGGCCTTGACCCTCGCGGCTCCGGTGGTGGCTCTGTTGCAAACTGAGCTCCATTAGCTCGGTACTTTTGCTAGGTTTGATCACGAATATAGGTGGGTAACATTTCTGAAGAAAAAAGGTTGACCTATATTCGAATAAATATGGTACACACCTTACTTCATGTAGCAATTGTTTAATGCTTCGCTATTGCCTCCAATGCTTCACCTTTCAGGATAACTACAACTCATTTTTATTGTTATTATATTATTATTTGCTGCTCTTCATAGGGGAAGAGCACTGGAGGTAATGAATGAAATAAAGGGCTTGAATGTAGAGTTTTTCAATTAACACCAGTGGTAAAACTCCCCACAGGCTTCTTGTTTCAGGATCCAGATGCAGTGATTGGTGAAAAGCATGGGGGTCTGCTAATTGCAGGGCTACCTACGAACAACAAAACTAACTACAAAGCATTATTTGTCATCTACCATAACAATAAAAATGTGCACCTGTAGATGAACTGCAAGCAAGACCAAATATGAACAGCATTTCCCATTAGCAGCTTTTTCAGAGTCAGATATGCCATTCAGAGCACTTTTTATCTGGCAATAATACTTAGCGAAAATGCATCAAAGTGGTTTCATTTGGTTGGCAACAGGTGGCACATCATACATACCCGGAGCATGCCCATAATTACAAGTGGTGTTTCAAAACCGGTACAAGTTAAAAACTTTGTTATGCTTACACACCTGTACGTGTACTACAGTGCGCATTGCATGCATACCTTTGGCGAGCCATCCTTTGCTATGCCCACGTCATTTGTTGCCACACCTTTCACGCTGCCATCATCATGGTACAGTACCTGTGGACAAAGGCTGAGTCACTGTTGCAAACCTCTTTCATCGAAGTTGTGAAAATTGGAGGAAAATTTGAATATCTGAGCAACTGTATAGAACAGTACAACAACAGTGACCTGACAACAATAATTCCTTTTTATTGAGGCATAATCTAAAGGAAAGCTAGCAGATAAATAGATGTACTACTAGTAATAATCACTGATGCTAGTAATAGTCACTAATATGCCTGAAAACAACACCTAGGAAGTGCTACAAGTAAGAGTGGAAGGCTCCACATTGATTTTGCCCTCCTGGGGTTCTTTAAAGCATGTATAAGTTCCCAAGAAAAACAGCCACAATTTCTTTGTTGTATTTTTTAAAAATCTGCCAAAAGCATGTTTCTGACACTAAACAAGCTTAACGTGCACGAAAATGGCAACTCAGCTTCGGAGACCTTTGAAATATAGGTGGAGACAGGAGTAGATGTAGCAGGCTAGAAGATTTTACTATCATAAACATTACTGTGCAACACGAAATGAAAAAAAAAAAATTGCGGATAGCACCTCACTGGCACCGTATCCAGGGTAGATCTCCACACCCAGTTCCTCGGCTTGGGTGCCAAGCCATGCCACAACGTTTCCAAGCCTTACAATGTAGTTTCCATGGTTATACATTGGCAGACCTATGTGCCGCAACAGGAGATAAAAGCTGTTAACTGTCAAGTACACGACATGGCAAACTAAAAGAACAACTTTGGATTTTGCAAACATGATACTGAACCAGACAGCAATCATTTGGCACAGAACACAAATTTCATAACCAATATGAACATTTGCATACAAAAAGTATACCATCTTTCCTATTATTTTTATTCAGGTGTGCGAGAGAATTCCTTGCAAACATGGCACTGGCGCTTCCTCAGTGCACATTGCTGAACCATAAAGCAGCTTATTTTAGCTTTTGTTGTTAAACAAAGCACGGGAACTCCATGAAAACAACACACTGCCAACCAGAGCTGTGCCTTTAGAAATCCCACAAGTGTGCCAACAAGTGATGGCTCGTGAAATAATCTATCTGAGAAATTGTTTAACTGATGGTAAGACTGATGTCCCTTACCATTGTGAAAGCCACAAACAGATGCTCGCATGCGTTAATGGCTTACAATTTGTCAAACAAGAGTCCTTCTTTTAAATACAGTTTGTACTTCACAGTTACTTCAACTCTCCTGCTGTAATTACATCCCCTTATTTGCCATGCAAAAGCAAGCAGCAAAGGAAAATTAAATTGCACAGACCTTTGAACACTGGGATTTTGATTTGGGACTTTTCAGTGAAGTAATAAAATTCATCTTCTTTCACAGGTGTATGCAAAGGGGCCTACAGAGAAAAAAACAATGAAAGAAAACAGAGTGAGATTAGTTACACTCTCACTAACATTGCACAGCACAAGAAAACTTGTGCACCAAAAATATGCTGGCTTACCTGCTATAGAAATGCTCAGTTGTTCTATAAGTGACAGCCGCAAGGAGCCCATTTTTTGAAAACATTTTGGCAAAAGCATGCCCATTGCATGCTGCATGATTACCACACTATTTGTCTTACCACGAACGAATTAAGTCTTTGCCTTGTCTTTATGCAATGCAGCTTTCTCACCAAAACCATAACTGTCGATTAAGCATGTTTTAGAGTTTTCCATATTTCTGTGTGCACACGCACCAAGAATGTTTGAAATTTAATTCTAAATTCAAGGTGGGAGTTATTTGCGACTTCTGACCTGAGGTGTGACATCACGGCAGCCCAAATGTCACCTCGAGGTGTAGTTTCATGGCAGGGCAGGCAGCAGTCCTATGAAACCACCTTTAAGGCAAGGTTCTCCGCCGTCAGCATTGCCACGAAGATGGGGAACAGAGCCACTGGTATACAATGTGGACGATTCGTGCATCCATGAATGGAGACTGTTATTGCAAAAACTTGAATGCTTATGCTTTTATTTCTGCAAGTTACACACAGATTTCTTTTTTTTTCTTTCGTGGCTTTAAACTCGCGACAATGGGCCGGTCTACCTTGTGCCAGCTAGAATGCGACATAGAAGACAAACCAAAGCCGCAAGCAGCGAATCCCAAGGGGAATCGGGAACCAAATAGAAGTTTCTCGTATCCCACAAAACATGCACTTTGCACACTACGCAGCAAGGAGAGGCAAGAGTGAGCGCACTGAAGCACTCCTACAAGAAAGTGGTAACACCGAGGTACACCACTGCTGCCAAGTACGCACAGAGGCAGCAGGTATGTGACCCTAGTGTAGTAAACAATCTAAAGGAAGAACTTGTAGTGGTCACGATACACGCAGCAGACAGAAGCATTGTGTAAGAGGTAGCAACAGCCCTAGCAGCCTCCATGGCTAACTCAACAGACAACGCGATTTTGACAGACTTGCAAACAACGTGCCGCAATTACATGATGGGCAGAATATCGATAGCCGCCTTACGCATCCTCGAACGTACCAATCACTTACCCGAACTGTACATACTCTGGACATCGGGACACTCATCTTTAGCAGGCAACAAGGCAGCCCATGCTGCTGCTTGAAAACATACTCTCGGGGCAGCCTCACAAGGAGACAAAGTAATGGTCCCTCCAGACAAATGCGTAGTGCCAGATACATGGACATACTCGCACATCCACAGACTGGGGAGAAGAATATGCACCACGCCACACACAAAGCTCTCGGAAGGCGACACTACAACTTGCACACAACTACAAGCTTTCACTTTCCCACTCAGCGTGAAATATCGCCTAACGTACCCCACACGCCAAACACCCTGTACCACATGGTACGAGAATGCAACTGAAACAAACAACATGCCCCCTATCCTCACCCCACAGAGAAAGAAGTATTTGAGGGATCTGCTAGGCGCCGACAGCATGCACGGGCGGCCCGATAAAGTCACGGTCGGGCGAGGAGGAAATGCAGTTTTTGCCATAGCATGACAGGTGACGCGTCGGGCGTGTTGCCATCATTTACATGTTCTTCTATGGATGCGACACACAAAAATCTCGATATCATCTCATATGTTGTAAATTTTCCCAGATTTATTTCTGTAACCTCAATAAAGAGAAGTGGCGGACATTTTGGCAGCAGCTATTAATGAATACTGTCATAAATACATGATGTACTGCACTTGAAATGGGCTACTAGTAGTAATCCCGGAGCAGACGACGTCTGCCAATGC
Source organism: Dermacentor albipictus (assembly GCF_038994185.2). Taxonomy (NCBI): domain Eukaryota; kingdom Metazoa; phylum Arthropoda; class Arachnida; order Ixodida; family Ixodidae; genus Dermacentor; species Dermacentor albipictus. The sequence goes on along the minus strand of NC_091823.1, from coordinate 71,833,351 downwards.
CACCACAGTTCACTCGCCTACAGGATACAGAAGTAGGCATAATGCATTTCACGCACTTTGTTTTTTTTACCAGTGTTCTATAGATCGTCAAACACCTGAAGCGATACTATTGCAAGAGTTAGCAGTTCCCACTAATGATCATTAACGATGCTTTTAATCATCTAAGGCACGGCAGGAAAGAAGTTACAAGAACAATCTAAATATGAACTAATGGTGTCATACAAATCATACCTACCTTATCAATCTCGTGCTTTAAGAAACATACATTATAGATTTGGCATTCTAAAAAAATACATCACGCAGGTAATTGCTCTGTAAGTGACGCATTTTTTTACTTAATTTTTCAAGGCTTTTGGAGCTGACAGAGAGGCTCAAGAAACACATCCATTCATGTGTAAAGTGCTAATGGTGAATCGCCATCAAACGGCCATGAACTGGCGAGCCTCTTCGGAGAGCGTGCCACGCACGTTTTGCTTTCTCAGCGAGTTGACTCACGACAGAGGGCGCATCGGAGCCGTGCCCAACGTATGGACTTTATTGGGATGCTCGAGCGAGTGCTGTTTTGCCTCCTAAATATTTCTTGCTCCGTGCCCCACCCCACACCGGAGCAGTGCGAGACCAAGCTCACCAGCTTCAACCCTGATGACTGGTGCCAGCAGGTGAACAGGGAAAGAAACACAGCCAGGTCTCATGGCTTCCTGGTCTGCTCTTAATGAAGTTCAGTCATCATCATTCCGTGGTGTTGTAATCGGAGGTGTGGCTTATATACGAAAAAATATGTACATTCGTTCGTTCCAATAAACTTTGCATATTGAAATTTAAGCCAAAGCAAATATTGCATAGCATAATATCTGATTGAATATACAAAAGTAGTGAATATTCACACAAGCCTAGCAGTAATATTAAAGCATAAGACGCTGTCTGGGATTTTAAGCCCTGGCACACCCTAACTATGTTGGCAATAAGTTCCTTCTGGTGGTCGTTATAAAGTTTAACTTTCTCACACAAAGAATTTGTTAAAGTATAGTTCTATAGCAGCTATAGAATACCAAAGCATGGTTTCAAAAACAGGTTCGTTCCCCTGGATGACCCTGCCTCTTTTCAAGCACTTCAATATCAGGCATGCATGCAGTGAAAAGTATGCACTCATGGTCCCCTGTCCTGAACAATTATGCACAGTAAATCAAGCAGCTGTGCAACAACTTTTGTATGGAAATGAAAAATAAAACGGTGTGTATATTAGTGTGAAGGTCTACTCTTTTCTAAGCAGAGAGCCACTAAATGACTCTGTAAAACTCGGGGAACTGTAGCAAGTGATCTGCTATATCCACAGGTGGTTCCCGAGTTTGTTCACTGCATAGACCAAGGTTTAGAAGGCCTGCTCTCACGTATACAATGTACACCGCGGCAACAGGGTGCAGTGTCCACTTTGCTCAATTGCGTGGAAACAGGAGCAATGTTGAGAGCATGCCCCAGTTTACGAGCTTACCAAGTACAAAGATGACAACTACAGAACAAAAGGAAAGCACAGCTTGGGTACTTAAAATAAGATGTCTGCAATGCTGCAAGGATCCTGAAAGCCCTAAGTGAATCAAGAGAAGGCAAGAGGCAGCGCAATCGTCATGCCACTGCAATAGCACTCTAAAGCCAGGATGCCATACCAAAGACTTGTATAGGGAGGGAGAGACCTCCACCAGTTACTGCAGGCACTGACCTTGCCCACCTTGCCTCGCAAACTTCTGATGTCACCCATACATTTGGAAGAGGCTTGAGCACAAGGCGTAACTTGGAAGAGGCTTGAGCACAAGGGGTACCTTTAGGCAGGTTGGTTTTGTATTACGGTGACTAGTGTGTAACACTAAGCCGAAGGATACAGGGAGACCCAGATGAATGTGCTTGATTACTGATTAAGTTAATGAAAGTTCAGATTTTGTCTGTGTCTCCATGTGCCCTTTATCTTATTATGCACTGGTTATCATAACGCTTGGGCTGAGGTTGAAAGCAAAGCAGTACATCCGACTGTTCATTTTCGAGCACTGCTGAAAAGCTTCAAAGGTTGGCTTGATGAAGCAATTAATCTCTATCACAACAACAAGCATGCCTCCATAGTGTTAAAAAAGCTGCAATAATGCTATTCAAGTGATTTGTCTGCACATTACAGCTTCATAGTTGCTTTACATGACCATCAGAGTGCTCTGAAATGACCAGTCAAATATACCATAGTAGTGTAAGAGCAAAATCTTACTCCTCTCTCTTTCCAATCGGGAAAAAGTTCCTGGAGGGGGCCAGGTTCGATGCAGGCTCCGGATAAGGTGTGACCGCCTGCAACGAGAAGTAGCCAACCATAGCAGTTGTATACAGTCTGCTTTGACTTGCAAGGACAGCTTCATGTGCCAGGAGTAAAGAACACATGAACAAAAGAAGCAAAAGAACAACAAAAAGCAAACAGACCTTTCTATATACTAGTTGCTTCCTCTGCGCTCTTGAGTACACATTTCTAAAATAGAACCAAACTTGAACAAGTAATTTTGAGGCAGATTTGGCTGCTACACTTGCAGCAAAATTTTTGACCGAAATGGCAAGAAGGCCTAATCTCAACTCTACATTGAAAAACTGGTGAGACTTATCTCAAAGTGAATTTAGAGCATGTAAGTTTTTGACAAGCTTCTGTGTTAACTCCCCAGAAGCCAGAGCCAGTCCTAGAGCGATGTAGCAGCACTATTCTTACTGACACAAGTAATTTTTATAAGACATAGATTCAACATATTGAGATGAAAAAAAAAATACATCACAACTTAGTGAACATACATGCTTTAAGCTTAGAAGTACTGACATGATATTTCACCTTGAAAGTTTCTTGCATTGAATGAGAGCCTATACACTCTAAGCCCTAGAAAAGATACTGGCAAGTGTTGGAGCGCCTTAATTAATTTACTACAATGTTTGATTCTACAAACCAATTTTGGTTTTGGTACCTAGGAACTGGATGCAGCAACTCACTCAATTTCTAATACTGTAGCTGCCACATAAGGGCATCGCTTGAATAAACATGTGCAGCACTCCATGCATTTGTGGCCAGCGTCATCATACCTACCATTTTTACTACACGACATCAAATTTTGCTCCTAGTCTAATAACACTAACGACGCCAGAGCAGCATTTCGAGACAAACTTAATACTTATCAAATGTCATCGTTTTACATGTGAGGAGTGCCTGGTAGATTTCTAAAGCATAAAAAATGTGTCTCTTTTAAAGTGCCAAATGCAGCGACTGAAAACATAAGTCAATTTGACTGTCTTGAGGAGAAAAGTTCAAAAGGTGAAGGCTACAGGAACTGACCAATCTGCGAGGCCTTCTCCACTAGACAGACTCGGAGTTCCTTGCCCGCCTTGGTGGCTAACTGCCGCAGATGAATGGCTGCTGACAAGCCCGCTGGCCCACCACCAACGATGACCACATCCGTTTCATCGGAGGCACGGGTCATATCCACTTCTGCAGCAACAAACAACACATGCAACAGGTTACTTGCTTCGTTTCTTCAGAGCCACGTAGTTTCCAAAATAGATTAGGTTTGTATAGAAAGTAATTGTTCTATGTAAATAATGTACTCATTGAACCTAAGCACCCAATTTTTCTATGTTGATGATGGCCAGAGTTTGGAAAGGTGCTAAGATTTGAGGCAAACAAAAGACTACAACAAGTCCAAGAAAAAATATATTTTTGTATATACAGTGAACTCTCTTTAAATGGAACCTGAAGGGACCAGGGAAATTGGTTCCGTTTATAAGGAGTTCCATTTACTGAGAGACAAAGCTGAAGGTTTGTATGAATACAAAACCAACCAATCATGAGGATGGTGTCTCGTTTAAGCAGCAGTCTTGTTTAAGAGATTTTCGTTTATAGAGATTCCACTGTAAACTCAAGCTGGAAGCTAAAAGGAAAATTTTTAGTATCACATTCAACATAAGAAAAAAAAACTGTTTTGACTAGTCACCTAATAATTACCATCACAACATCCATTTGCAATCACTTAGTCATGATGCCACCACATGAGCTAGAGTTTCTGAAGCTCTGAACACACTGTAAAAGATTGCCCCTTTGTCCTATTATAACCGTTTGTGATTTTTTCAACATCTTCCATCCAGAGAAAAGAGTGGAGATGGGGTCACAAGTTCAAAAAAAGTCTGCTGTCACAACAGAGCTGTCTGACGAGTTGTGGACTTTCAGTGTGTGTTCCATGCAGTGCATGAATCACAAATATTATTTTTAGAGAATCAGATTATCCTTTCAAAGCATCCATGGCATTTAGTAACTTTACGACTGTAAATTGTCCTGCCACTTTCGAAATCAGCCTATGACTATTGATTAAATTAGAGAAACATGAAACCGTCGAAAGTTCATCATGAATTGCCTGTACATGAACGGCTATACCAGAGAAGAAACTACACATACCATATGTGCACGATTCTAACACGCACCTGTTTTATTAAAAGTGCATTGAAATTTGCATGCATATTACAACTGTAACTAATCCTTCTCAAACTCAAAAACAAAATCGCTTCTCAATAAAGAAGAAAAGCTCAATGCGAGGTAGCTAGACACACTGTCATCGAACAGATGTTTTTTTTTTTTTTATGCCTTGGTTTGTGGTAGCCATTTTCCAGTTTGCTGTAAGCGTGACCTTTCTAATGCATTCGATGGGACTGAAGGTGACTTACTGTGGTCGGTAGAAAGCGAAAAGGAGGTGTCGCTGGACTATGATAGAGGCTAGCCGCTAAGATTCAGCTGTGTGTGCATCTGTGTGCCTTTGTATGTTCCATAACATTGTTTCAATACAGTAAGCATCGACTCTGGTTTCGTTACTTGATGTGTGTGGTACAATTGGTACCAAGTTATTTTTTATATATTCGGGCAGTAATCTAACTGCGCATTACAATCGGGGATGTGGCAGAATCGTGCAAATATAGTACTCCGACTGTCAAATGGGTGCTGCTACACAAGCAGGGACTTGCAAAAACACTGCACAAAAATGAAGGTGCACAACACTAAAATTTTCTGGTGTAAATGGGTTTAGCTGTGTGGCAGCCGTGCTTCCACTGGATTCTATGAAGAAAAAATATGTTATAGGCAAATGGAACTTTTTTCTTTCAAAGGGGAAGGGTATATTTTTACTTTTTCTTGCATACGAAGAGCATCCTGGAGGGAGGCACATTTACTAAGGTTTTACTAAACACTCAAGTGACAGTTTGTGCACATGTCCTTATGTGTTTATTTTTTCCATGCCCATTTGTTTTAGCCCCATTACCAAGTAGGAAACAACTTGTTCAAGGTAACAACACAAACAGACAAGAATAAATGCATGAGTGAGAATTGAACAGTTTTCCTTTCTGTTGACCTTTCTCAAAATGGCAATGCTCATTTTACAGGGAAGCTTCAGAGTGTTTCTCTTTGGCACATTTTGACACTATGCTTTTATTTCTATAGCATCAGAATAATGTCAGTCTCCACTTACATTGCCTGTCATATGGCAGTACAGAACAATGAACAAAGGCTGGGAGCCTGCTGACTGCTGTCACTTTTCTTTGGTAATTTTTATGGTGATAAAGTTCTTTCTAGCATGCTTGGTTAACATAACCAAATATAACAAGACCTTGTTATATAAAAAGGGAAAGGTGGAATTCATGACTTGGTCGTGTGAATTTAATAGAGAGAAGGTATAATAAGAAAACGAAAATGGACAACTTTAAGAGTATTGCATGCACATGCAGAGGAATGACTGACAACCAATTTTCATGGTACATATTTTTTTTTATGCAATGGAAAGCTTATCAGTCAGCGTGTTTAATCATGAAGTGGTAACATGGAAAACACTGTGTAACATTTTTTATCAGAATTTTTCGATCTAAAGTGAGGATGTAGTCGTTCACTGTAAGCATGCTGCAAACAGTGTTAGATAAGTGCGAGAGCAATTATAAGCCGGCATTAGTGGGAGGCAGACAACAAGGGTAGCCATAACTGTGAGAAAGTATTACTTTGTTTTTCAAGTCTATTTCCTGCTATTCATGTTTTCCAAAGTGCTAAAATATTTCTGCAATAATAGCTCTGCATTTTTGTGGTTTCCTGTCCAAGTGCTTTGGCATATAACCAGTCAAAATGAAATGACACTTTTGCATGTGATAGGCAGTTCAGCATGTTGTCATAGCCATGTGTGTGCTTTTGATTTCCGAAGCATAGAATAAAGCACAAGTGTTTAATAATATAGCAACTGCAATTTTAAGCATTAATTATGTCGTACTTAATAACAGCCGACTTACATACAGCAATCTCATAGACTACATCCGAAGCACCAAGATTTCCCCGCCAGGCCTCGCCACTTACTGGTTTTTGAAACTTTCTTTACCAATTTAAGATTATAATTCCTAGTTAAATCACAAACATGCTGGATTATATCACTATAAATTATGGTCATATCATTTCCATCAACGTTTCACAACACATTCTGGCCAGTTGTTAGTCCCTTTAAATCTCATTACTGCCTGAAAGAAGTTTCTGACTTGGGCAAATGAAGAACACTTTCCGTACTCAACTCCGAGCTTAACAATTTCACTGGGCACTTGCCCTTCCCACAGCATTACAAGTTTGCCCCTATCTAAACTGTATAATGTATGTATTCCTTTCACTCAATTCTTCTCCTTCATTATCATGCACCTTTCACGGCTGGCCGATCCCAGTAATATTTTGGGCAGAGCACCGCTCGGATAACTCTTGAAACACAAAAAGGAATAGCATTGAAATAGGATTGTCACATTATCCCAGCCTCGATTGCTACAGCATTTTCATTTCCAGTGAAATTTCTTTCCGCGTCTTCCTGCAGCTGAAAACATATGTGTAAATATGTGTTTTTCTGTTGCAAACCATTATTACTTGACATGAGACTGTGCAACCAGTCGCAACATTTCATACTTCTCAATTAATTAAATATACCTCTTTATCTACATGGCCCTATCATTTTGAAAAAAAATTATCTTTTCGCTTATTTCCTTATTGCTAAGGCGAAAATGTTTTACCTTTCCATCGAGGATCTGTTTCCCTGGGCACGACTGTGTAATGAGTGGTGATTTTGGGAGAATCGTGGTGGCACCAGCGAAGGCCATGGTTCAGAATGACTCCTCTCCCTGCATCAGAGCACAGCGAAGGTTATGCGCACACACACGTGTCACGTAACTTGATAGATGGCACTAGCAGCTCTGCATCTGTTAGCGCAAAGAAATACAACGGTGGACAACTGACTCCTAAAACGCGGAATAATGAGGGATCCGAGCTGAAAGCATGATTGAGCTAGTCTGTACGTCCCTTTATCATTCGAGCGATAACACCAATATCCGTGTACTCTAGATAGCGATCAATACCTGAATGATGCCGTTACTTTTCACGGTCAGAGTTCCCAGCTACGTTATTTACGTCGATCTCTTCTCTTTCACAACCACCGAAACCTCGGAACGAGAGCATTTGCTCCCACTGACACACAGGATTATCCGGTTTAAGGAGCGAAGCAGGCGAGATGCATCGGGATGCGAAAGCGTGCTTTCTACCATACAACCGCCACACGGGCCCATTCCCATCGTCACTGTTCTAAAGCGTTCACTGCTTAAAGATGTGGAACTATTTGCAAAAGCAAAGGCTTTGTTTTAAGCGCCTGCTGATTGGAGACGGTGCAAACATAACCGATTCGATGAGCAATGATCAGCTGTAACTGCTACTTTCAGTAACACTTTGACACAGGAAGGCATTAACTTGTCTATTCTATTCTATGCCAGCACGTTGTTGACAGCACCAGTGCGCAAAACAATGTATGCACCACGTTGCACACGCAGAGAAGGGTCCTGGAAGGCATCTTACGGAGCACAGCTGATCGCAATTTTGTACAAGTCGCCATGAACCATGCCTTGAATGTGAATCCGGCCGGGGCGCAACCTCGCAACCTCAAAAACCTAAGAACCTCGCTCGCGCAGCAAGTAAAAATAGTGCAGTCGGTTTCATTACGTAGCACTCCAATGACTGCGTATAATTTCAAATTTGCAAGATGATAAAATACACAGAATACGGTTTTTTTATCGTGAACAACTGTAACCTATCAAAAACGCGTTACTCTGCTTCTTTCAAGGTGTGGTGCGTGGTATCCAAAATTGGCGTAGAGGCTAGCGGTGTGATTTAATCGTATGAATGAACTACGCACCATTGTATGAAACTCTATGCTACGCACTAGTCAGCTTAAGCCACACAGAGTCATGCAGAGCCAGACAGCCCGAGCCTGAGCTGGTGCCGCTGTGCTGGTTGGAGGTTTCCGAGGCGGTTGCGCCTGCAATTGTGCATCGTATTTGTGACTCCTTAAGCGGACCAGGACTGGTAAGCTATTGTTTACATTGATTTTTTGTTACCGTTATCACCGTCTTCGTTATTAGATATACACCGGTGGGCTGTGCGTAATCTACAGACAGTGCACTACGTGTGTGGTCTGTGTGTGAGGAGTTGGGAACGTACTTATGTTCGTTGCGTCGTCCCGGGGCAGTCACTTCGACTGCTTTGATCGCCGATTTTTTGCTGTAAACATGCTTGTTCTGTGCCACTTTCTTAGCAGCTTCCATAGTGATGTGCGCAGTTAATACAGGAACGGTAATTTGGTGAACCGAAATCAAGGTCATCAGGGGACATTCTCACACATGCGTGGCTGCTCCTTGTTAAGGTGAAGGAAAAAAAACTAGTCACAAAAGACTAGAAGAGAGGTTCACAGCACAACGACTGGACTATCAAGTGAGCTTTATTAGAAACGGCGTAGTCCCAGCAAGGCCAGCAGAGCATGCACAACAGCAGCATCACTAATTACAGAACATGAAAAGACATGTCACATCTATCGTAAAAGCAAATTCGTTTTCAAGTAAGCGCTCGTCTTGTCTTTTGTGACTGGTTCTTTTTCCGCCAACTGGCCCGGATTTCAACCCTTTTGTCAAGTTGCTTTGCTAAAACATGATATATATATATATATATATATATATATATATATATATATATATATATATATATATATATATATATATGTGTGTGTGTGTTAGATGCTGGATTACATCCAGGCACAGGCTCTCGTTACGACTGTAACAGTGAACGGGGCGTTAGCTTGCACTAAAGGTGATGTAGCATACCATCATACCGCCGACATGTCATACGAATTTTTAGTCCAACAATGTGTGTATAATCACATGTCGCCGGTTGTACCACGTCCGTACTTTCCACACGTCATGGCTTTAGGTCTCCCTCACTTTCTTGTTGCTTTCAGGTAAATTGCATCAACAATGGGTCTTCACTTCGGGAACCTGTACAAACTGCGCGGAATCGTGATGTACCGAGTGTCTCCATACGAGCAGCGCGCGTTCGCCGGCTTGTTCAAGCAAGGCTTCCCTAACGTCATTCGCAGGACGAAGGACCAAATATTCTATGTCCTGCCGCGTGAGTTTTTGTCTCGTTTACTTTGTTACTTCTGTGTGCACGCACATGAAGGTCATGAGTAGTTTTGCCAAGAAACTGGAATTGTGGCAACCTTGCCGGCATGATCCCCCCCCCTCCCTTTTTTTTCCATTATGTATTGCTAACTGGCTTGCTTGTGTATTAAGGAAACAATAAATGAGAGCTAGAGGTGTGGACACAGTTCAGTTTTCAAATGGAATTAATATTCAGTAAAAGGCAGTTATTGGCACTATTGAATTCTGACTACTCTCTTCTGTGCGGCATGTGCAGAAAGGCGGTGTCTAAAGTGAAAACAAATCATATATATCTTGTTCAATGTGCTGCACCATTAGAAGGAAAATGCAAATTCAAACAAGATGGTCATATACACTAGTCAAAGGGCACCAGCATTTATGTGGTTATAGCAGAGATGACCAAGGAGCATAACTGAAGTAGACTGAGCATGACTAAACACATAGACTGAAGGTAATGGCAAAGTGTCACTCACAGAGAGCTTGGGGTGATTCCACAAGACCAATAATAAGGTTGATCACTCAGGTACACTTTAAAATAAGTTTACACAGTCTGGAACTTATATCGTCCCCAAGCAATAATTGCCATCTATATTGCGTGCTTTTCCTTTCTTTAATGCTGCATGCCCGACACATTCAAGTAACGAACTGCATGTTTGTATCACCGCGCCATGGCATCCTTGACAGAAAAGTAGTAAGTACAGTGTGCCAAAAGAAAAGCATGCAATATAAAATAACAATTATTGTTTGAGCATGAGATAAGCCCTAGAGGGTGTAAACATTTTTGAACACTGTCATCAGTGTTCAATGCCAGTGTGATTTCACACAGTGCTTACTTAAAATGTGCTGCTATCATTCATATTCCTTGTCCATGCAGCTTCCTAAGGTAGCAGTGGAACCCCCGTGCATATGGGGTTGCATATTTGCAAAATTTAAAATTTTATTGTAATGTGCCCAATTTCTTAAACATTGTTCAGTAGATATTCTACAATTTTTCATTTGCATGTAAATTGGAGCAAAACCATTTGAGAAGGATATAAATACTGTCGCTGAGCGGTTTTTCATACCCCAATACAAGTGTACTTTGTGGCAGAGCATGGAGGAGAATTTCTTTCAGAACAGGTGGTAGTCTCAACAAAGTAGACATGGCCCGTTTGTTAATCAACCTCAGTTTCACTTTCATGCCCTAAATTCATAGCTAGCAAACTTGTAATCGAGAGGACCAAGACCCTTGTCAGGCCTTGTCTTTAGCCTCACCTCTCCTTAAGCTATTTAATGAGAAATATATACAAACTGGAAGCTGCGCATATTTTAGTCAGACGACCATAAGTGTCATGATGTTAAACACTGTATTACAGGCAAAGGATAATGTGAGAGAGGACTTTGTTCATTGGCCTGCAGAAACCATACAATGCTTAGCAGTGTCATTTAAGTCCTACAGGTTGTGTGTACAATCTCGCACTCTGCATATAAGCATTAGCTCATCCAGTGCATGCCGCGTGTTACATGTCGTATCTTTCTCAAGACAGCACGAGTTGAAAGTTTTGTTGGCTTAATTGCTAATTGACACATTACCCTCTTCTTTTGTTGTTACAGCCTTTGTTCTGACTTACCTTGTGTACGACTGGGGTGAGCGTGAGTATAAGAAGTCAATGCGCAAGAACCCTGCTGACTTTGCCAACGACAAGTAAACTGGAACTGAAGCTTTACGCTTGAGATAGAATGAATAAATATACATATTCTAAGTTATACACAGATTTTCTCTGATTTATTGACACCATTTACAACGTAGTGGAGAATGCCACAAATATATAGTATGCGCAGATCCACACTCCCAGCTGTGGCTTTGGCTGACAGAACTTGAGCTTCCCAGTGTGCTCGCACAATGGCTCAAGTTTGGCTGGCCACCATTAAGGGCAGGTTAAAACAAAGTATGTACGTAAGTTGACATCGAAGCACTGGCCCGTCATTTCTTAGATGAATTCTCAGCCGGTTAGGATTTTAGCTTCTTTTTCCTTAGTCGCATTTGTTGAGCACTGCAGATAACTAGAAAGCATATGCAACATGTCATGCAGTATATTGTGCACTGTGCCATGTGACTACTATTCGTGGAGAACCTCACCAGGAGGACAGTTGCTTCTTGATGCCATTAGTAAACGTTTCATAGCATGACGTAAGAGCCAGAGCAACACTAACCATAAAAGATTGGTCCCAAGAGCCTCCAGAACAAGTGTCATTGAAATTAAAAACAAAAAGGGCCATTGATTAGATGTCTGCCATGCTATAGCAAGAAAGTGGCTGTAACAGTTTCTATCTGAATGGAAGATGCATTTGTATATGTAACCGATTCATTGTAACTAAAACTCTATAGACAGATTGAAAAGCCTTAATGAAAAGCGTTTTGTATGCCTCAAGGCAGCAACGCTAGTGCCATCTCATGCAGTACTTTGCAATACTCTAACAAGTCTTGTAGACTTTCAAAACCTTGCCTGCATTAAGTTTTTCGAAGTTTGTGCCCAATGGAGTAGATCTGTTCCCATGCTCTGATTGACGAGGCCTATGACAACTTTTTGAAGGGCGATTTTGTAACACATGCAATAACTCTTCCCTCAATAGTACGAGAAAAAGAAAAAAAAAAGGTTGAAAGACTGTCATTTGTATTTACAAATGCGTGTATTTTACAATGCAAGTTTGCTTGTGCACACCATGCCTCAACTTGCCGCTTCAGTCCGATGTGGCCAGATTTCTTGCCTTCTTAGATTGCGCATTATGCATACACATTAAGCCTACAAATTATAGTGAGCCTTTGTTACCATTATTGCCACAACAGCACTAAGCAGTTAGCAACCACACAAGTGGTTGAAAACGAGTGATTAAAATTTTGTTTCAATCACTCTTTCTCTATTCATGCATATAAAGACGCAGTCAGGCATGTTTTTATTGACTCCGATGAAAAACAAAAGCATAAAGGTGACTGCAACAAATTTCACATTGGCTAAATTTGTTATAAATGAGTAGTATAGTCGTATTACTATTGAAGCAACTTTGTCAAAGCTACAAGGCTGGCGATTGTCAAATTTTTGTATAAAGCTTAAGAAAACACCTGCACATTGATTAGCAAGTATGACTCAACTCCCAGAATAATCCCAGGCCCCCCAAGATACTTGGCAGGCCACGGGTGCCATCTGATCTCAATAGACATGCCCAGGTGCTGTGCGGTTTCTCATTTTTGTCATTTCGATGGTCCATAAGTGACATTTCCTTTTAGTTATAATACAAATATATGTACTGGCTTTGTGCAATGCATACACTCCTATTTTCAGCATAAAATTTTGCAGGGAAGCTGCTTTGTATCTACACTATCTAAAACAGCTTTTTACACTGGAAATAATTTCAGTACAGTTGGCCTTAAGTCCTCTGAAGACAAAAAATTCATCCTTTGTAGCTTCATGGTGTATGGTGCCCTTGGACAACAAACATGATACATCACGATCTAAGGGTCTTTTTATTGGGGAAAAACAGTGACTAGCATAAGTACAAAAGACAGCAAAAATGCATCAGTGTTAAGAAGCAAAAATACGTAAGGCAATTCTACACCTGCTTTCACAACATGGCACTAAGCTACAGACCTGTTCCGACATTATAGGCAGCACTCGTGACTGAACAGATGGCGCTCTGACATGAAAAACGTGTGTTCATGTGGTGAACTTCTTGACAGGAAGATTCCATCTTGGGCTTCCATTCAAGTGGCACAACATTGTGAAACCAAGTATAGCCATGAGATCACAAAGATTGATGGAAAAAAATGTGCATTAAGAGGAGTGTGCAAAACATCCACATGTCTGACATTACAAAGAAATTTGCACTTGGTTTATTTCCTTTTTTCACAAGAATGCCCTTGTCTCGTCATACAGGTAAGGATGTACACACGAGCCTACCATTGCTCTGTGAGAAGATTGTGACCACTGTCAGTGAAAAATGTACAGTACGGCCTACTACTAAAGCAAACATCAAATTGGTTTTTCGGGACTGACCACAGTCAAGTTTTGATGCAAAGGCCTAGGTTAACATTACAGGTTTACCTAACACATTGCATCAAGCGAAATTTTCGTATGAAGCAGATACTACATACAAATTATGTTGGTTTTAATGGCGTTCCCTTTAAGAGTGGACCATACTGTACAACAGTGAGACTCCAATCAGGGACGGAAAAATAATATGCATGACGTAAGAATGGTGATATGGTTACAAGGCACTCTACAGGTGCATGTTGCTCACCCATGAGAATAGATTAGAAATGGTAAAAATTTATTTGGAAACCTTGGAGAGTGTTTTATCTTGGCATCTATATGCGCAAGGTAAGTTCCATGCACAAATACAAATGCAGCGTTGCCAAAGAAGGAATTGGGAATTTTTTTGCAGGTCTTTTCATTGGAAAGCCACAGAAGCCTAAAAAGCAATGTCTGCCGTATTTGCAACATTCAGGGCAATGCAGTAGCCAACTGCTGCAATTCCTTCTTGGATCCCTCCTTGAAAACACAGAAATGTTTATCAAACCAGCAAGTCATTAAAAATCTGCGTAACGAAACGATTATGTGCTTGCAAAGAATGTCACTATAGCCAAATGAGCTCAGAACATAGAGGGAAGTTGTAAAGGCACTCGTGATGAGAAGAAAAGTTGCCAACCTGCATGCTTAGCTAGGTGCATGCAGTTCAAGACAGTTCACAAGAACCACTGACTCAGCATTTCATTCATTTCTGAGAATTTTAATTTATTGTGCACATAAAGGAGTTTCCTAGTGCCAGCATTTCACTGACAATGGAGACTTCAAGCACTCCACGTACACAGGGCAATGCTGACATGTTGCATTGTTTTAAAATGCAAGGTTACCAAAAACTCCCAGCCCATAATTGTAAGTGCCTTAATAAAGGCAAAAAATATGCAAAGACTAAGTTGGAGCATAGTAAAAACCATAAAGGCCAGCAGATGGCTATTGCCAGCAACGACCATTTGGCGTTAACATTTTATAAGATAGGGTGTGCATACAGAAGGTGAGATACATAGTTAAACTACGATGTAATGAACTTCAATACTATAACAAACTCAGCATAATGAAGCATTTAACTTTTTACGACTTCTTGTCTGTAGAACACCACGCATCTTGAATGAAGTGTGTTTAGACACAATTTCCATATAACAAAACTTCATTGCTGCCGCAAAGGAAGACTGAGGCAATAAATGGAAGCTGCTGCGGACACAGATGGTCAAATGGTATAATTACATGCGGCTGCTTGCAAACCCACTTCCCGAATTGCATGCCGCACAGCTGAGCATGGCCGCAGAAGCACAGTGGCATAGCATCAAGACCCTCTCAATCTCATGTTCTATTTAATGTCGAAGTGTGATAAGATCCCATCGTGCCCCCTGCTTCATATGCAGTAGGTGCAAGGGAGAGCATGCGAGGGTATGGTGAGAAGTATGGCGGCTTGATGCGTGTCACCTCTCCACGCGATCAAGAGTAGGGGATAGGGGTCAAGTACGTTGTCACGTGATCAAGCTAGCACTTGGAAGAGGTGTAAATGGGGGGTAAATGAAAGCGTGCACGCATTCTCCTATAGCCTGGCCACGGCTATACAGTACAAGTGAATGCATACGTGACCTGTGCACCCTATTTTAGCTGTAATCTGTGGCAAGTGCCAAGTTTGGGTGACCTGAGAGGGCCATGGCTTTGTGTGCACCGTATTTTTGCACATTTAGTGCTGGAGGTCGCGTAATCATGCATTTCAGAGACGCGTTTAAGTGAAAAGCATAGAAAGCGTTTGCTCCCCTCGGCCAACACTTTCAGCATTACTGACGGAGTGCACATGAAATCTTCATTAATATTGACACAGCTTGGTTATATCGAGGTTTAACTGTGCTTTGAAAAATAAGGAATTCTTCATATCATCAGTATCTCACTTCTAGATAACCAATGCACAACAAAAGTACTAGTATCAGCAACATGGTGCACTGTGGCTGAAAAGGCCAACTAGAACACTTCATATATCAATGCACAGTTACCAATGATAGCGCCAATGTAACATTAACGACTTTCTTTGGTCACTTCATGTCGTTATATACGTACATGCAAGAAAACGAAAACAATTGCAGACTCTTTCTCTTCAGTTTCAACATATCATATGTTGCTACCCTGACGCTCGTACAGAAATAAAGCATTTGTGATGCCCATAGCAATATTATTTGTCTAATTACCCACACTGCAGCGGTAAGGACTGTTTAAGGTTGTCTGCTGCAGCCTGATAAATGGCGATGGGTAGGATGAGCAGTTCAATTACTGCACAGCCTTGCCATTTATAAGATTTTGCAAAAAACAGTGTTTGGCTGTTGCCCAAATAAACGCAGTCTCTCTTATTTCTTTTATTCTAATATTTATTTTTACAAAAGATAAATTTTCTTTTTAAGAAGTGAAACTCTGTACCACATGGCCACACGTGGATTAAAATATGCAACACGTGCAAATAAAAGACACGTTGACTTACAATTGTGGCTCCGACTTCCACATGGCAAAGCTAGGTTGTTGCTTTCTTCGCAAAATGTTGGCACTTTTTACTTTGTAGATTTAGGGGTGTAGCTTATGAACAGGTCTAAAACGTAAGGGTGCTCTTTTGGATTTTTGACCCCTTGGCAGTGTGATGATTTTATAACTGGATGCAGTCGTGAGACAGTCCACACAACGATCAGGCCGGGTGGCAAGTAGCAACCAAGGTCTGAGCGGTTACTGAGGAAGGCCATAACGAAACAGCCATGCCTTGTCAAAAGATAACAGTATGTAAAAGTTTCAAAAAGTATTGCGATTTGTGCAAAACCTTTCCACACTCAGGTTTCATTGCGATGGGTGGCATGGAAACCAGACCACACACAGTTTGATAAGGAGAACAGACGTAGTGCAAAAGCATGCATACAGGCATAAGGCCAGATGCTTAGTAAGAAGGCCCCTTTGTTTATGAGATGAGACTTCCCCCCCCCCCTTTTTTTCCCCACAATATATGTGCACTTCCCACCAAACACAGGGATAAAATAAACAAATGTTGACGTTTCACTGATCATGCAGATTCCTCGCCTAGAGTAATGTAAAAACATGATTTTATCCTTTCAATGAAGACACATCTTCCACGTATAGTATAATTCACCTTCGCCGGCTGTGCCTTTACCAAACATACAATATCTCTTCGAGGCAGTCAATGTTCACTGCAGGAACTGTACTTCACTCGTCAAACGTCTCGCGAAGGCTGCAGAAACCACAGCTGCCACGACTTAGCCCACGCGTAGATGATGGCGACAGAACAGCTCACGGAAGTCACCATGAGAGGTAAGAAGGGCATGCGGCCCGCAAGGGGTGTGAAAGGATGCAGCAGCTCCCCGTACACAACCACTGCTAGGCCCAAGAGACAGAGGCCAGCTTGCTCGAACCAAGACAGCAGCATCCCAGTGCGCCTGCACAGGCATGAAAGGTCGTCTCTTCTCCGCAAAAAAAGAAACTGAAACAAGTTGAACTGGTGCAGGCAATCGGCATGACTCAGCACTAGAAGTAGGCTCCCATATATTTTGACAATAGAAAGCCTCAACCACGTAGTAGCGTGCCATAACTTCTACAATACTATGACACAACTCTATGGCAACCTCCTTCAAAAGAGTTTGGACACATAATTTCTAAGTGAAAAATCACAACCTAGCAAGTAAGAAGGTTGTAACACACAAGAAGCTTTAGTTTGATACAAAAGTTCATCTTGAAATTATAGTGATGTCATGACACAAGGCAAAGTTTGCAGATGTATAGTTTAGCAATAAGGCTAGATATGACGACATTGCTCATAAAACAGCAAATAAAAACATCGTGCATGTTCTGGCATTGCCTGTGACAGCTGCAGTGAGCACATAAACAAAGCAAGCCACTGTGTTGCGACATCATGACACACCCAGATGTGGACACCGAAACAGAGACTGGTTTGCAGAAACAAGCACTGTGGCAAATTATTCGCATGCTCTGATGCTTGCCAGTGATTTTTCTTGAGCTCAGAAGTTCTGGACCTTCATTTAATGCAAAAACAAAGTGAGACAATTAATCTCACTGCCCTTTTAAAGGGCCCCTAAGCACCCTGAACATGACAATCTGTTATGTAGTGGCAGCTACAATGAACATAGAGCCAGAAGAACTTTTTGAAATGATGCCGCAATAGCAAAGTTACAAGCCTTTGAAGAGCAACAACTGCCCAGCCGTCAAATTTTCTCACTCACCTTTGCTATGCTCCCCACAGGTGCTCTCTCCTCCACACCGCATACTCTCACCAACTCCGTGCAGTGCAGCGATAGCTATAGGTCATGCCAACTCACCAGAAGAAAGTCTCCTCATTTGTTAGCCCCAAATTGCTCTACACGCAACGCGAACTGAATAGAAGCTTCATAAAAGGTTCAGTGGCGCATAATGGGTAAGCCCCCTTGATTCTATGAATACACAGCCAACTCTCGTCATGTTGGAGCTGTCGTCTCTCATCAAGTGACCAACTGACTGTTTTTACTCTGGTGACATCCCCTGCAGTGTACTGCTGGTGTCATGATGTACGAAGGGACCGGGAAACCAGGCGGAGAGAAGCATGGGATTGTTTTTTTAATTTTAGGCTTCCCTGCGGCACGTAGCTCTGCCATTTTTGCAAAAGATCATCATTCCGGTACACTGTACGCAACGTACATGTAAATTTAAAACATGTGCTAAACAATGTCAGAGGTGGTTAAGGGGCCGTTTAAGACAGACTCCTAAGCTGAACTTGTAATAAGATTAAGTTTTCCAAGGTCCTTTCATGTCCGTACTAAATAAATGTCAACAAATGCTATGCATGCATATTTCATTTAAGAAACTGAACGCACAGGTGCATCAGAAAAAAAAAAGGGGGGGGGGGGTGGATACATAATGGCATTTAGAAGCTACATTAGACATCGCAGAAAGTACATCTGCTCTCGAGAAGACGAACATCAAAATTGAAATTTCGCAAACTTTCAAAATTTGTTGATGTTCAAGTGCACTGTTTTCCAGACTATCTCATTTTTCTGGGAAGACTCTTCATGATTAGTGGCAGTTCAGGTACACATTGAAGGACAATGAGGCTGTCAGTTTACCTCGCAACTTGTTCAGATGAAGTATATCGCCGTTTCAGGTTGACCTTGCTGCTGTGCAGTTTGCCAAGTGTGCACATGGCGTAAACCGCATGAAGCAGCACCAGAAGGACTTTTGCAGGCATCTCTGCAAAAAACAATAACGGGCGCAATCACTTTGTAGCACATATTTTTAAAGATCAGCAACAGCACAGATAATTCATGACACAAAAAAAGAATGAGGACATGAAGACACAAAATGTACAGTAAAAGCAGCAGCTTAAACTGCGTTTATTCTGGAAATGGCACACACATATGTATAAAACCCACCAAACAGTGTGCAGTTCCCATCTTTCTTTCATTGCTGAAAATATATCCATTTACCATTTTTTCCTGCTAAGCACACAAGTGGTGATTAGCGTCCATTTCAGACACATCCTTCTAGAAAGTTAAGTTGACTTTGTGATAAAAGAATTGATGGTATACTAACATGATTTTTTAAAGTGTTATTGATATGGAATGCTTCGACAGTTTCACCCATTAGCTTGTTTTAAGAATTTTGTGTGCCATACAATGAGTTAACAGCTACATCTTTTGCAGTGGTCATCCAAGTGACTACTGCAAATGTTTCACATATTCAAGTTGTGTTCTCTGGCTCTGTTTAAAACAGCAACCTGGTCTTTATGTCCTCGTTTTTTGTTCGTTCTTTTCATGCCATTGCATCTAGGCATTATAACTATATGTACAAACTAGTCTAAGCCTCAGTACTATTGCAATAGTACCTGCAGACAATTTACTGCAATGCACATCGAAACTCTGCCAATCTTCACTCGATCTTATCGAATCTAGCCCACACGAAGATATTGAACCACATTGAACACATTTCTGGCATACTTATAAAACTGGCTTCATTGGCATGAACATGCACATTTTCTGTTGGCTAGTGACCATGCTGCAATCAAAATGTATTGAATGTAATTACTGATTAAAGCAGATACAGCTGAACATTGATATAACAAAGTCGGTAAAATCTGCAATTTGCTTCGTTATATATAAATTTCATTTCATTTAAATTGAACCTTATTTGCAAAATAAGTACAGCCGCGGACAAATTTTTTCTTACACGGAAGGGGCTGCAAAATGTTCTGAAATATTGGGCAATTGGAAAAAGCAAATTTGAATGAGAAAAAAGATCATTTTGTTGAATTCAAAAGCCGTGTCAATGCTATCTTCCCATAGGCGATATGAAGTGAAGCCAGTCATACTTTGATATCCACTCACATCTATTTTCGATACAAGAACTACAGTTATTGCAATGATCCCAATAGGTGCTGCAAGCACTGCTGGAAAAATCTAATTTGGCACTGAGTCTGCACCATTGCAACAGGACATTGATAAGACGAATAATGTTTTTTAGCAAAAGAAAGACCGTAGGAACCTGCATAGCTTTAGATTATCATGATGGATAGTGCAAACTAAAAAAGATGATAGGACAAGCACTTGTAGTCTTATCTGCTGTTTCATCCTTTTATTCATTTAACTTTTATCCAGTTTTATCCAGCATCCGATTAATTCATCATAAATGTGGATATGCTATATTTATGAAAGAGAAGATGGCGTCCACCACTGCAGAAAGAAGCCACAAAAAGCCAAACTGCTCCTTCAAAAAGAATGCTTTGCAATTGAAGAACATCTTGGAGATTAAAGGGACCATGACACACTTTTCTAACTAAGCATAGAATGGCTTCACTATTAAAGGATGTCGCCTCACAAATTTCCTGCTGCAGAAGTTTTTAGATGCTTTCAAGTATAAGCGGAGTTAGAGGCAGTTATCGCATCGATGCACGGCTTTCTCTCGCCTTTCATCTCCACTAGCACGCTGGAAGCTACACAGGGGGGATGCCAAGAGAGCCAGGCCCCAGCCAAAAGTTGGGCAGTTTTGTTCCTTCTTTTTTTTCTTCTTCTTTTCAACACTACTTCTGGTTCAGGCATGCTTGCATTCTCTCGACCTGAGATGGTTGCTCAGGGTGCACTGCGTCGCCACACCTCTGGAGCTATGTCACCCAAAAGAGACCAATCAGAGCATGCAGCTGCCAGCTGCCAGAAGGCTCATCATGGCACCCTATGGCAGCCATGGTGTCTACGCTATGCAGCATACAAATAAAATCTCTGAGGCCAAGTGCAGCAGATGCATCTGCACGCAACCACCAGGTGTAGACCAGAAGTGCAAAGATGAAATATTTTTTTTTTTCTTTTGAGATCGGAGACATATTATTTCATTTAACTCAAAATTAGCAATATTAGTACTAGTGAGAAGGTTTTTGCAATCACGAAATCCACCAATATCATTTGATTGACTACTTGTGACATAGTTGGTGACAACACCGCAAATCAGAGAGCAATGAATTTTTTTACTGTCTTCGACACGAGACTGTATATTCCCTGCTGCATGAAGTGGAATAATATTTGGCTCAGATGTTCACAGGAGTCGCATCGACAGACCGCAACATTTCCTTACAATGTTCTGAAAGTGTTTCAGGGGCCCTTTAAAGAGCAGAACACTTTCAGAGTGAGAGAAAAACTATTGGCGATCATAATCTTCCTATCCATAAGAACAACAATGAAAACATGAACGGAGTCATTACCCACCAGCTGAGCGGAAAAGCAGGGGGAAGAGAGAGGCATGGCCAGCTGCCGAGAGGATGACGTACACAGCTGCATCAGCAGAACTGCACAGGGCTAGTGGCCTGCGTAATTAAAGGCAAGTTCATCTTATCAGCACAGACACATATTCACCACAGCATGCCTACAGAAGCGAGTGCATCTTTTCCTTTCGTAGGAATGCCTGTAGGAGTCTGCTAGAACACCTGCAATCTAACACCTTCCCATCCTGCATCCACTTGCACACACACACACAAGCATGCACATATAGTGATTGTAAATGTAGAGACAGGAATTAAAGGAGGACTGACACACGCTTTCAAAGTTGTAGATACTCTACCCTACACTTCTTGCATGTAAAATGATCTCACTTGGCCAGTACAAAGATTGGGAAATGCTTATAAGGTATTTTAATGTACAATGCTGGATATGGTGAATGCTGGATATGGTGCCATTGACATTGTCGTGACGTCATGGCGCACAGCAAAATTTGCTGATGTTGTGATGCATTAAGGCTAGTTTTTATTTATTTATATATTTATTTACTTCATTAATTATTTCTACTGTTAGTTCTTAGTGGGTTGCTACAGGGTAATGCAACAGAGGAAAGCAAATTACGAAAACAACATACGGAGGCATACCTACATACACCTTTTCATATATGGCAGAAATATTACATCACCACAAGAATAATATTATAGAACACAGTAATATTGCAATGCGGTCAGTGATCATGCACAAGCTAATTTTCTTGTAAAGTCATCATACAGTGCATAAATTGCTATAAGGATACGCCCAGCATATGCTTCTAAGCATACCTAGAAACTCAAGGAACTCAAAGAAATACAGAAAAAATTTGAACCAGTGAGCCAGTATACATGCAAAGTAGTATAGCAGATTCAACACATGGCTATCTATGAACAGAAAAATGAGCCGACGCAGGCAGTCAGATTGCACTATAGCGCATGGCAATCAACTGCACTCCTCTATTGTCCTTGGAAAGAATGAATACCTTATAGCATTTATCCTAGGTATCATGGGCATACATAGTTCATTATGCCTATCTTGTAGCAGTGGCTTAGACAGAAATTTAATTAGGGGAGGGGGGTCTCCACCAGCTACCAACTACCTTTCCACCCCTCCGAACAAGAATGGGCTGTGCCCATGGCCCTATGCCGCGCCACTTTCACATTGCCGGATGTCACATTGCCAGATGGTCGATCCTGGAGACGGCACCAAGAGCACCTGCACCCAGATTTTGCCGCACCTGACGTGCCTCCGGCTGCTGTGGCGAAACCGCAAACCTGCCCAAGTGACGGAAGCATTCATGACCAACAGACCTCTGCTGGGCAACCGCACCTGAGCGCAAACTGTGAGGACGGAGCTATGCAACACGAAGCTTCGCCAAGAAAGAATTCAGCGCTGGACATGCCAGATGCTCCGGCACCCACTTCTGAACACCCCAAGTGTGAAGAAGTTCGAAATTGTGCGGTATTCACCATAAGGCTTGTGGACTTGGCCTTCCCTGTGTGGGTGGGGAGGGGTGTCGTGTTTGACCACAGCGTTTGCCAAGAAGTATGACAGATGGCGACACCGCCCCATCTCATTGCTAGCGGAGTAGCTCGCGGAGCGCGTGAACGAGAATAAAGCAGTTGGTCACTGGAGTCTGTGTCGGCTGGTTGCCTGCTCTCATCCTTCCTCCTTCCGCTGCACGCGGGGAATCGAACGTTACAGTCAATAGTATCATATGATACAAGTTTCACTTGCTTTCGGTGACCTGCTGCCTGGCTTGTTTGAAGAGATGTTTGCAAGTAACTTGCAATCATGGTAAAGTAGTGATCACACAACGCATACTGTCATTTGATTACACTCGCAAATTGATGAGGCAATCATTGAAAAGCAGGGCAGCTTCCTGTTAAGAAGTTTTTGAGAAATATACGGCATCTCAGCTCACCGATCAACAGCGAATATCTCGAAGGATATTCAATCAACAGCAAAGGGTCAACAGCGAATATCTCAGCAACCTTCGGTTTGCCGATGACATTGTTCTATTCAGCAACAATGCAGACGAGTTACAACAAATGATTGAGGACCTTAACAGGGAGAGTGTAAGAGTGTGGTTGAAGATTAATATGTAGAAAATTATGGGGTTTTACGTGCCAAAACAACTTTCTGATTATGAGGCATGCCGTAGTGGAGGTCTCTGGAAATTTCTACCACCTGGGGTTCTTTAACGTGCACCTAAATCTAAGTACACGGGTGTTTTCGCATTTCGCCCCCATAGAAATGCGGCCGCCGTGGCCGTGATTCAATCCCGAGACCTCGTGCTGAGCAGCCAAACAACATAGCCACTGAGATTAATATGCAGAAGACAAAGAAAATGATGAATAGCTCGGTAAAAGAATAAGAGTTCAAGATTGCCAGTCAGCCTCTAGAGTCTGTGAAGGAGTATGTTTACCTAGGCCAATTAATCACAGGGAGCCCTGATTATGAGAAGGAAATTCACAGAAGAATAAAAATGGGTTGGATCGCATACGACAGACATTGTCAGCTCCTGACTGGAAGCTTACCATTATCATTAAAAAGGAAGGTGTACAATCAGTGCATTTTACCAGTGCTGACATATGGGGCAGAGACTTGCAGACTAACAAGCAGCCTGAGAACAAGTTAAGGACCGCGCAAAGAGCGATGGAACGAAAATTGCAAGGCATAACGTTAAGAGACAAAAGAGAGCGGTTTAGATCAGAGAGCAAACGGCTATAGACAATATTCTAATTAACATCAAGAGAAAGAAATGTAGCTGAGCAGGTCATGTAAAGCACCGGTTAGATAACCGTTGTATCATTAGGGTTACAGAATGGGTACCAAGAGAAGGGAAACGCAGTCAAGGACAGCAGAAGACTAGGTGGAGCAACGAAATTAGGAAATTCGCGGGCGCTAGTTGGAATCGGTTGGCAAAGGACAGAGGTAATTGGAGATAGCAGGGAGAGACCTTCGTCCTGCAGTGAACATAAAATAGGCTGAAGAAGATGATGATGATGATAATAAAATGAATTTGCTGCTCTCCTTTGTACCTTTTAACTTATACCAGTCGGTGGTTTTCTATGTGGGTCCCATACGATGCATGTATATTCTAATGTAGGCAGGACAAGGATTCAATATAGGTGTGTGCGAGTAGCAGTTTTTGAGACCGAATAATATAGGAAACAAATACTGCCAGAAGTGAATCGAATAGAATATCAAATATATATTTAATAGCTTGCGAATAATGTACAGCCTTCTTACTAAACATTTTAACATCCTAGTATATTCAGAACAGTGGAAAGCTTGTGTCATTACACTGCACATTATAATGCATGCATTATTAAAAACACAAAGGAAGCATTTCAAAAGACCTAAGCAGATTGTTTGCAAACTTAGGGCTCTTCAAAGCATATGCGGTCATGTGTTAGCATATAAAGTCTATAAAAGTAAAACTGTGGGCCAATTAATGTCTGTGTATAGACCGTTTTTTTATGGGCACCACCATATCACTATGCAGTAGCATCATCTATGGGCAGTCAGCATACTGGCTTGGGCGAGCGCTCCGTCTTGCATGGCAGGTATTCGGTCGGCGGTAGTTGCTAGCGTTTTTCGCGATTGTGCGGTCTATTTAGTATGACGTGCATATTGTACGTGGTAAACGGTTCTGTGAGACGTACTGAAGTGGTTTAGGTCGGTATGGCCGAACTTTCTGCTGGTGTTGAGGCGGACGGAGCATGCAGCGTGATGTGTGCGCGAATATTTGAACCTACAATTAGCCTCAGAGATAAATTGTGTATTTCTGAATGTTACATTCACTAATGTGACCTTATTGCAGTATTATCCTCTAGTTCTAAGCTGCTGTTTAGGAGCAACGAAACATACGCAACGATTGTAACAGCAAGGGTACCATTCTGCTACAACAGGAGCTGTGCTGTAATACTTCGACAAGCATTCAAACTGTTAGCTGTAGATTACATTGCATGACTACTTGGTTTGATGGTTGAGGTTTCCACCCATGAATAAGATACTTTTGGTTAGTAATAACAACATACCTTACAGTGTGAGTTAAGCTTGTCCAGCAAAGCGACCGTTTATGAACTGTGCGAGCATCCTAAGCAATGGTAGGTGCTGGATTACATATGTCGTATATATATCTTCTACAGATATCTTCTATATGGCGCATGGTCCAAGCATACGGTATCAACGTTTGTAGATCTATAAACGTTGTGCGGCGTGACTATGCGAGGTCGTATTGCGGCCTTATCAGGAAGTATAATATGGATAGAATTGAACATGCTCTCAGGAACGGAGGAAGCCTAAAAACAGTGAAGAAGAAACTAGGAATTGGCAAGAATCAGATGTATGCGTTAAGAGACAAAGCCGGCAATATCATAACTAATATGGATGAGATAGTTCAAGTGGCTGAGGAGTTCTATAGAGATTTATACAGTACCAGTGGCACCCACGACGATAATGGAAGAGAAAATAGTCTAGAGGAATTCGAAATCCCAAAGGTAACGCCGGAAGAAGTAAAGAAAGCCTTAGGAGATATGCAAAGGGGGAAGGCAACTGGGGAGGATCAGGTAACAGCAGATTTGTTGAAGGATGGTGGGCAGATTGTTCTAGAGAAACTGGCCACCCTGTATACGCAATGCCTCATGACCTCGAGCGTACCGGAATCTTGGAAGAACGCTAACATTATCCTAATCCATAAGAAAGGGGACGCCAAAGACTTGAAAAATTATAGACCGATCAGCTTACTGTCCGTTGCCTACAAACTATTCACTAAGGTAATCGCAAATAGAATCAGGAACACCTTAGACTTCTGTCAAGCAAAGGACCAGGCAGGATTCCGTAAAGGCTACTCAACAATAGATCATATTCACACTATCAATCAGGTGATAGAGAAATGTGCGGAATATAACCAACCCTTATATATAGCTTTCATTGATTACGAGAAAGCGTTTGATTCTGTCGAAACCTCAGCAGTCATGGAGGCATTACGGAATCAGGGTGTAGACGAGCCGTATGTAAAAACACTGAAAGATATCTATAGCGGCTCCACAGCCACCATAGTCCTCCATAAAGAAAGCAACAAAATCCCAATAAAGAAAGGCATCAGACAGGGAGATACGATCTCTCCAATGCTATTCACCGCGTGTTTACAGGAGGTATTCAGAGACCTGGATTGGGAAGAATTGGGGATAAAAGTTAATGGAGAATACCTTAGTAACTTGCGATTCGCTGATGATATTGCCTTGCTTAGTAACTCAGGGGACCAATTGCAATGCATGCTCACTGACCTGGAGAGGCAAAGCAGAAGAGTGGGTTTAAAAATTAATCTGCAGAAAACTAAAGTAACGTTTAACAGTCTCGGAAGAGAACAGCAATTTACAATAGGCAGCGAGGCACTGGAAGTAGTAAGGGAATACATCTACTTAGGGCAGGTAGTGGCGGCAGATCCGAATCATGAGCCAGAAATAATCAGAAGAATAAGAATGGGCTGGGGTGCATTTGGCAGGCATTCTCAGATCATGAACAGCAAGTTGCCATTATCCCTCAAGAGGAAAGTGTATAATAGCTGTGTCTTACCAGTACTCACCTACGGGGCAGAAACCTGGAGGCTTACGAAAAGGGTTCTACTCAAATTGAGGACGACGCAACGAGCTATGGAAAGAAGAATGATAGGTGTAACGTTAAGGGATAAGAAAAGAGCAGATTGGGTGAGGGAACAAACGCGAGTTAATGACATCTTAGTTGAAATCAAGAAAAAGAAATGGGCATGGGCAGGACATGTAATGAGGAGGGAGGATAACCGATGGTCATTAAGGGTTACGGACTGGATCCCAAGGGAAGGGAAGCGTAGCAGGGGGCGGCAGAAAGTTAGGTGGGCGGATGAGATAAAGAAGTTTGCAGGGACGGCATGGCCACAATTAGTACATGACCGGGGTTGTTGGAGAAGTATGGGAGAGGCCTTTGCCCTGCAGTGGGCATAACCAGGCTGATGATGATGATGATGATGATGATGATGATTGCGGCCTTAGCCCGTTTTATCCTTCTTTTTCGACAAAGAGGATGAAAACTGAATTTTTTTTTTTCAGTTGTGTTCGTTCCGTTCTCTACGATGCACTCACACGTATTATGTAAATCTTGTGCTAAAAGATAGCCACCGTATTTTTTTTTATGCGATTCCTCTCATATATTATGGCTTTACAGGGCAAAAGGGCAATACCGAAGCACATATTATATATGCATCATGCTGGTTCACCAACCGCAATGATCGCTGTGTTCAGCAGCGACATCGGCCTCATGCAGGAGGCTAGCATGGAAATCTAGTGATTTCAAGCTTACTAGACTTGAAATGCGTGAGAACAATGCCGGTGTATCACAAATATTTGATAGCGCCTGCCGCTCAGATGTTTCGTGGTTGCCTTAGGTTGGCCGCACATGAGCATGCGCTCTTATGTTTTAGTCCTTACGCCAAGCAATCAGATAGTGAACAGATTTACTATTTCATGCTGGTAATGCAGAGACACCGGTTCCCTTTGTTGAATTAAAACCAATATACGCAAAATAGTTCACAACACATACACACACCGCGGCTGATAATGCGCATCAGAAGTTAGCGCGCCCAAGAGATATGTCCGCATACTGTAGTTACCGATGCACCGAAAGGCTTCCCTGACGACCTTATATAAATGGACATTGCGTAAATTTCACAAAGTATGATCTAAAACATCTCGAAATCTCCCCACAGCGCGCAACAAGCCAGAAAGGAGGAAAGGCTCTCCGTGCGCCCTTTCCTTCTCACCCGATGAAAAGGCCTATATCTTCATGGTTAAAGCATACATACATTTTGTCTGCAGCAATGGCAGAGCGAAGTAAAAGCACTTTTTGTCCAGTTTAAATCGTGGCAGATGGTGCTGCTGTTATATAAAGCATGTCGCAATGAAAGGTATTCTGATTTAATATGATGAGAGAACATAGGTGCTGCATCTATAAATAACACAACACCCCCTACAATACACATTGCCGAATGCCGCGTCTAAACAACATTTTATTGTGAGTGATCAGGTTTAGCCAGAAAAGTCTGGCTGACTTAGCGATGCAGCATGCTCTAATATGCTATGTCCACTGTAGATGGAATGAAAGTTAAAGCATTTTTGCTTCAACTTCCTGTTTGATTGCGTACAGTTAATGATGTGAAGTGTTAGAAAAGTATTTAAAAATATCCAGATTTTCTAATGGTCCCTATTTGGTTTGATGACTGAATCGAAAATGGCAATACAGTATTCCAATTGTTATTCAAAAGTTTCGAATATATATATTAAGTGTGCTGTTAATTTGCCTTTGGTGGGTGCAAGTTTCAATTTTCTTTGCAAGGATCATAGTTTCTTTGCTTCTTTGTTGTCAATGTGAGTATGTATTTCAGCTAATATTATCTGATATATCGACACCTAAGTAATAAACATGCTGCACACACGTTAGGTGATGTCTATTTATTTTGTTAATAAAGGAAAATAAATATTCTTAGTTTTCTTTGTTGGTCTAGCATAGGAGATTTGCTGTAGTTAACTGTCATTTTTCAATTATTGCACCAGTTCATCTCGTATGCAATGTTGAATTTTGTGTCACGTGGTCTTTGTAACATGTTATATTTTGATATATTAGACAATCGTATGTGAACAAGAGAACTGTTATGTTGGGCAAAACCAAATCAGCAATGTCATTAATATATTCGAACCTACGTATAACAATATTCAAGTGCCACGAAAATTCCATTGTTATAACCAATAATTGTTATAACCAGGTTGCATGAAAAAATCAAAATACGGGAATGGCAGAGTTGATGCGACAAAACCATAATAGTGGGGAGGCTAGTGCCCCTGCCCACCACCTTTCCCTATGCAGCTGCTGATTGCATTCACTCGTTTAACTGCTTCCTGGGCACCCCAATCACGTGTAACAAGCCACGATTGTCGGCATCAAAGAGTGGCACTGCTATAACAACTGCAGAAAGGGGTCACAGGTGGCAAGCAATGTGAGAGCACCGCCGAGGCATCGCTTGGTGGCTCCAAAAGGGGCCTTTTCAAAAATGCAAGAAGGCTGCCACAGCAGCCTGTCCGCTTGAGAAATATAAAAGAAACGTTGCAGCGAAATCACCAGTAGCATCTTGCCACATACTTCTCACTGGCTTGCACGAGAAAACCCTATGTCCGTCAGCCTTGCATGCTTTACGCAAAGCTTGCCGACACCCTTCTCCAAGGCATCCAGGTGCTCCACATAGTGCAGTGGAAGGTTCCTTGTGAAAATGAAGCCGCAGAAGGGCTGAATCATCTGCCATGCCTCCTATGAGGACAACGTTGAGGCAGCCTGCCCTACCGTGTCATCGCTGGCGTTGTCGCTGTTGTAATTCCGATGCAAGCACGTTTGTGACAATCGCCTCATCGGTTAGAAGCACTTAGTTTCCAAATCTATAGCGATGCGCTTTCTTTTCATCGGCAATGTCGTGCATTGCCAATGTTCAGAGGGTGGATCAGCCATTTTCCGTTTTGGCAGCGAGTCAAACGAGGCTGTGATACCACGTCGCCACCAACTATTTCGACGCAACCAACAAAGATGAACACGACCGATTAGGCTGTTTGCAGAACTGTGCTGAATAAGGAGCCAGCGAGCAACCAGCGAGCAATCTGCGAGCAGTACAGTTGGCACAGTCCATTTATGTTTCGGAAAGTGGCGCGGCATAGAGCTATGGGCGCAGCCCATTCATGTTTGGAAAGCTGGAAGGGCGACGGGAGAGAGACGCATGGAGAAGGCTAGGAAATGAGCATGCGGCAGCTGTTGGAGCAGCGGGCCATCGTGCAGCGACTTGAACTTCTCAATTTTCTTTTTTTTTTTCTTTTCAATGATTTCGCATTTCGCTACCTTTCGGCTTGGACACCCAGCAGCCGGACTTCGTCATAACCGATAATGCGGCATTGGGGCATTGTAGTAAGTGGGTTATTTCACCATGGAAAACATACAAAAGTTGACAGTGCAGCAGGTTCTCATTGTTATAACTGATATTTTGTTAAAACAGGTATCGTTATAAGGCGGTTCGACTGCATAACACAAAAATAGATAATAGCGTTGCTCACAAAAAGAAATAAATAATAGAGGTTTGCGCATTTCTTCCATCTGTATTAATGTGTGGCAACTGCAACAATCACAAGAACGAAGCAAGCATGCGTATTGTGGTGTCACGATGCATCCACCTCTTGGGCACGAAAATCAAAACTGGTTCATAGAAACAAGTGTGACAGTAATTATATTAAAGCCACGCTGGGGCTTGCCAGTAACTTTTCTAAGGTGTAACAGGTGTGGGCACCTCATTATTTAAAGAACATTACAAGTTGAAAATGTCATGTCAGTGTTCCCTTAAAGAAAACCTGCAGACTTAAGCAATTCCTCCAGCTCCCAACCGATTTTGTGTGACGGCAACAGGCTCTCACAACAGATGTCGCCATCTACTTTAGAACTACTGCTTTGAGATGCACACAACGTCATCTTAGTCTGCTGCAGTATTTCCTGCCATGACTAGTGAAATAAATGCACAGATGCCACTGCTTTCAAACGCTGCAGAGTGCGCAAGAACCCACACAGGTTGCCCAGCTCCAGAAAAGCATGGTAATGCAGTAGCTATGGCGCCTGCTTCTGAAATGTACACTGCTGCAGGTTGCACTAGTTTGATTTCTAGTGACAGTGGTCATGGGCAATGCTTGGTTTTTTTTCCGGAATGTGGCAAGAATGGATCTGAGGATGAGCCAGTGATCCGAGGACAACTACACCACAATTAGTATGATGGAATAACAAAAAAAACGAACAGACACAGCAAACAGTTTTTTGTTTTAAACTGCTGTCGCCATGAAAGAGGAGTAGCATAAAATGAGGCAGGGACAAACTAGGTGCACAAATTGTATACACTACTTACGTGGCCAGCAGCACAGGCATTAGTATGGCCTTCTCATGGACGTGCCAGCCAAACATAAAGGCGCTGAGGCTGCATAGAACCAGAGCACGGACCAGCAACCAAGGCTCCTGCGGTCTCTTCCACAGGCCCCACAGAGTAGGCTGCAATACACACAAGTTGACAGTTGATAACGACTCTTTCACTCTAGTGCACAAGGAATACTACCAAAACAGAGACACATTGTCACAAGTACATTGTACTGCTTTTTGCCGGAGGCTGTTTTCGACCGGATTACTGTGATTATCACTGAGTGCAAAGTGTGCTTGCTGTATCCAAAATTCTTTTAATGTTGTCACCTATTCTAAAGCGAGAGCCTTGTCTAATCAGACAGCATGTGCGATGCAGAAAGTGTTGCACATTCGCGAACGAATGCAAGCACCAGCGATCACTCTAGAATGTCTGGTGATACATCTATGAGTACAGTTAAAACTGTACGAAGTCGGCAAAATCGGCACTTTACTTCATTACATCAAAATTTCTCTATATTCCAACTCAACCTTTTATGCAAATAATTACAGTTGCTTACAAATGTTTCTTGCATGGAAGGGGCCACAAAATGTTCTTGGTTATCAGGCAATAGAGAAAAGCTAATTTCCATGACAAAAACTTACTTAGTTGAATTTAAACATTGGCGACCAGAGATACGGTTTCATGCCCTGCCAACTATGTCATCACATCAGCGGCACGAAGCGAAGCCTGCGACGCTTTCACACCCACTCTGCCCCTGCAGCCGAGAGTGTTGTCTGTAGTGGGGCGACGCTATCATGAAAAAGTTCAGGCAGTGAACGCTTTGTCTACCTCTCACTTTAACGCATTTCCAAAACTTGAGATTATGCGACCTCTAGCACTAAACACGTGGGAAGATAATGCACGTGAAGCCACGGCCATCTCGGCTTGTGCAGCTTTTGTGTAATGGGAGGCAGTTGAGATGCGCACTTACCTGCCCCCACCACACTTCTCCTTTTCCTTACTCACGCCGGCAGATGGTGCCCATCAATCCACCATACTTCTGAGCTCACTCTCATAAGATTTCCATGTGCGGGGTGCAATAGATTTTATTGCTCTTGCTTTTATGCTGCTCCTCTTTGGCGGCTGCTCTCAGCACACAATTTGAGAGGTGTGTTTGCAAGTAGCCGTATGTAATTCCACCGTTTCACCATCTGTGTCCGAGACAGTTTCCATTTATTGCCTTGGTAGTCCTTCATATTGGCAGTGAAATTTTGTTATAATGAAATCATGTATAAACACACTTTATTATACTGAGGTTCAATATACATGGTGTTCTATGAACAAGAAGTTATAAAAAGTTAAATAACTTTACTATAATGAGAACTTCCTTATAGTGAACTTCGTTATTTGAGCTTTAAATGCAGTAGAAGGATTTGACACTAGGGTTTCAATTCAACAAATGTGACTGTGCTCGCCACTATCATTGCGATTTGTCTTCTTGCGCATAAGTTCGCTCAATAAAGCATTTGATTCTTAACTCATAGCTTTAGCAGATTTTGTTTCTTTTCCATCATTAGAACGTGAAACTATAGGATGATCTGTATGGCTACACTAAGCTTGGTTTGCAACACCTGTACTGAGATTGAAAATACCTCATAAGCCATAAAAGAACACGTATGTTAATGTTCCTTTGTGCCATACAAGATGACGTTTAACAAACAACTTATTCAACAAAATGTCCAAATGACATTGCCAAAATTCCTGAAAGAAACTATAGAAGAAAATGGGACAGTAATTGCATGTTACTGGCACAGGAAAGTTACCATCCCCCTGATAAACAAACCTTTTGCCAGATGGTGATAGTTGCTTTCCTCATTGTGCCCACTTTCACTTGTGCTTGGTACGATGTCGGCAATGTAGTCTTCGTTTTGGGACTGTCCCGTGGTCGCGACACCATCATCTGCACTCATAAACTTGTTGACCATTGACTCGTCAACGGCTTCCAGAAATTCTGACAGCTCGCTCCAAACTTCGGCAACACCAGCAACGGCTTCGTCGAACTCATCAAAATTTACAGTCATCACCGGGCACATGGAAGCTGGCACGCCTGAAGCAATTTCGGATGACCTACTTGTACACGGGCGTGTGCACGCGTCAAACGCCACGGGTGCCGGGTCCGGAGTTTGTCCGCTTTAGCCCTAATCTCCCCCTTATTCTTCAAGATAGTGCTGAGAGTTCTCTTTGGAATCTTGCATGCTCCGGCATCATGACCAGGCGGCTGCACCACTCCGGCCGCTCACGTTTACGCCCCCGACCATCCGGTAATCCGCCCTAACCGCCCCGGTTTGCCGGAATAGCGGACACGCTAAAAGTCTCTAGTGTCATCACACGCTCCTCTTACAGTTTCCTAGCAAGGCTGAACAAATGTAAATAGAACACAGTTCATGCATCTATGCATGGATGAAGAGATGGACTGAATATGGCACAGCAACAACTAAGGTTTGTTCAAACTTAATGTGTTCTTGGCAAAACATTTTCTTAGGGGATAGTTGGCTCATAGTGAAGAATGAACAATTGCAATGCAAAATGATGAAGACAAGAATGAAGTGCACAGGATGAGCGCAATACTTCTGACAATTGGAAGTATATAGCACTAGCGTCTTTTCTTTCTTTCTTTCTTTCTTTCTTCAATGAATTTTCTGGACACCTCCACTGAGAAATCTGGGTTTTCTGGGCTATGTTATGGTGCACAACATAGTGCCCACCATTACTAGAACTTTTACAGTGTTAACTGTTTGGAGTCGATCAGCCCAGTGGATTTGGTGCCCAGCGTTGGTGGCGGGGATGCTAGACTCTCTCGTTCTCATGTTTTCGGCATAATTCTGCACTATAAGCCTGTCACAGTATCTGCCATGTTTATTTTAGATGAAATGCAAAATGAGCCTCCAAGCTTAGCACTGAGGGCCTTACAACAAAAGCAATTTTACGTACCAGTTGGAAGAGTGCTGTCAGTATGAATGTGCAGAGCGGTGGCACATTGGGTAGCAGCGTGAAGTTGGTATCCTGCACCAACCCAGATGTCGGCGATGCAATGGTCACCGCTGCAGACTTGCCAGACCCAAGACCTGCATAAATGTCATTTGTGCAATAAGTTGCCATGGTACAGTTGACTGCCATTAATTTTACCATGACAGGACCAATGAAGTTGGTCGAATTAACCAACACATCAAATTAAACAAGAGGCAGAAAAAGAAACACCAAAAGAAACCGCCGATTTATCGGCAGTATTTGCCGTGATTCTAAAACACCGCCCAATGAAATGTAGTACATCCACTTTTTATTGGTTCAAAGTGGAAAACAAATATAAAACTGACATTAGTGTTCCTAAACAAAGTAGAAATCGGATGTGCACTCGATATTTTAGCAATAAAAGCTGTAGCATGCTGTTATATTCAGTTGACACATGCCTTCTATTCTGGCACTAAGAAAAAGAACAAACCAGCAAGCTTTAACTTCACAGAATGCAAATATGCAGGTAAACCTCGATATAACGAACTTCAATATAATGAAATTCTCTATATAACGAAGTATCTAACTTTTCATAACTTCTTGTCCATAGAATACTGTGTAATTTGAACCTCA
This sequence comes from Dermacentor albipictus, assembly GCF_038994185.2. Taxonomy (NCBI): domain Eukaryota; kingdom Metazoa; phylum Arthropoda; class Arachnida; order Ixodida; family Ixodidae; genus Dermacentor; species Dermacentor albipictus. The sequence goes on along the minus strand of NC_091823.1, from coordinate 71,798,387 downwards.
ATATAACGAAGTGTGTTTGTATGCGATTTCAATATAACGAAATTTCGCTTTCACAGCAAAGGAATGCCGAGACAATAAATGGAAACTTCCGCGGACGCAGAAACTGATTGAACTACAAGCGGCTGCTTGCAAACGCAGCTCTCAAATTGGGCGCGCGCGACAAGAGCGACCGCCGAAGTGGAGCCGCATCATGTTCCGTGTAAAGTCCAAGTGCGATAAGATCCTATCGCGCCCTGCGCGCTTTGTGCTTCAGGTGCGAGTGAAAGCGTGCGAGGGTGCGCGCGTCGCGATTTCTCGCGCGCATCTCGGCCGCGGCTGCGTATGGCTGTAACGGATGCGCGCATATGCAGCCGCGCACGTTGCTTTAGAGGTACATCTGCTGCGTCTACAAAGAGCGGGCGTGCCGAGACGGCGTGGCATCATCTGAGCTGTCTTCCTGTGCGTTTAGTATTGAAGGTTGCGTAATCTTCGGTTTCGATGACCCGCTGGAGAGAGAGGCAGACGAAGCATTCGCTTCCCGCTGCCAGCGCTTTTCATGACAGCGTCGTCCCAGTGCGGGCGACGCTAGCAGCCGCGGGGGCGGAGTGCACGCGAAAGCGTGGCTGGCTTCGCTTAATTCGTACCGCCTATATGAACATACCGTCGGCGTGGTATGAAACCGTATCATTCGTCGCCGACTCTCAAATTCATTAAAATTAATTGTATTCTCATTCAAACTTGATTTTTTTCAATTGCCCAATAATTCGGAAAATTCTGCGGCCCCTTTCCGTGCAAGCAAAATCTATCGGTGACTATAACTATATGCATAAAAGGTCGAATTTCAATACAAAGAAATTTCGATATAACCAAGCAAATTGCCGTTTTTACTTACTTCGTTATATCGAGGTTTAACTGTATTTACCTTATGTACATCATTATCATGTACATCATGCACTTTATTGCTGCCTATCAAGAGCCACGACATGCCCTCCAGTAGTGCACTTAATAGTCTGCATTTATTAAGCAACTCTGCACAATCGCAAACACCATTATGGCCTGCATTTAGACTGACTACTTTGTTAGTTCATCTTGCAACGCATACGTCTCCGGATCACTAAGAACACGACACAACTTGTTGCTGCTAGCTGAACACGTCAAATATTTGTATGTACCATTAAATGCACCATTAAACTCAACATCAACATTTGAATGTGCTCTCGCAATCAGAATGAAAGCGGCTCATCATCTATACAAGAAAAGTTTTCTCACAAGGTGTGGTTGCCATCTTGTGATGCCAAAGGTGAGGATGCTGGCTATGCTGGCTCTTGCAGTTGAATGCCGTGAACTTCGTTTTGGTTTCGCATTGGATTGCACCGACTCAGCAGTTTATTGATTGGCTTCTTTTTTATAAAAAGGGACACATATGAATATTTTGTAAGCAGCCATTTTCGTTTGAATATCTTCCTGGGGTAGGCTAAAAATAGGCGTTTGTAACAGATGATGACGTGTGTTCGATGCATTCACTCTATGCTACCAAGACGGACGTGGCTGATGGGAGACCCACCAAATGCAGTCACTATTGGGGTCGGGCACGTGTATGATGACCAGCCAAGTTTGAATTATCTGGCAAAAGCTAATTTTAGGATCGAAATGATGAAAATTTGGTCCCTATAAGTGTATGGACACTGGCCGAAACCTTCGGTTGGAATCGAATGAACTGAAAAATCTATTTAACCAGAGTCGAATTAATGGAAGTCTACTTTAATCCCCATAAAAATAACAGGTGGGATCTTGCGTCCTAAAGCTATGCCTTGGTCTATGAAAGATGCAATGGGGAAGGCCAAGATTCATTAATAACCACCTGCGGCTCCTTTAACAAACATCAATATTATAAAATAGTTCTACACAGGGTGGTAGAAAAGGTGGAACTAGTGGGCTGCCTTTTATACCCTTGGCTAAAGCGATGCCAGTGAAGCCACTTAACATGCACTAACAAATTCAAATCAGAGCTGCAATGAGCCAATTGTTGACTACAGCAGCACTTGCACCCAATTGGTTGGTGAGCGCACCACATAAACTCATGGTACAGATTTACCCATGAAGGGTTGTTTCATTAATGTGCAATGTACTAAATAACATGTAAACCAATACGAGCAATTTGAATGGATTATCCTGATAAAGTTAAATCCTGATACAATAAACATGGATATAACAAAGCAAATATAGAATGTTTCTCATTGATATCAACATGCAATATTTACATGCTTATAATGAATAACAAATCTAACGAAGGTATTTTCTTGTCAGATGGAACTTCACTATAAGAGGTTTGATTTTCCTTGAACTTTCCCTTATTAATAAAAAATAATAATAATGGTTCATGGTATATCTGAGGGTCATTGTACATTCTCAGCGGTAGAAACAAATCCCAAGTGGTCATGGCCTTACATGTAAGATGGCAGCAGAATGTGCGAAAAAATGTACTTTTTTTGACAAAAATGCTACCTAGCACCGCACGTAAGGTTCTGCAACTTTTCGCAACATCTATAACGAATTCTTATCATGCTGCCACCCCTTTGCTTTCACCAAACTGATATTTCATTTTGGTCTACAGTGTCTGCTACTGCAGAAAGTGGTTTGGAAGTATTCGCGCTTCGCCTAATTTACTGTTGTGTAGTCACAGCCACATTTGCACACATAATCAGAATTCTCGTGCATGTTGTTTAGAGTTACAAACGTAGAGAAAAGTTATTTCTATCTTGTTTTCTACCACTCAAAGCAATCCCGTGAGATGCTCGCCTGCATGGCTCTTCCATAAGCATGAAATTACTTTGTTCACAGGTGGGCACTTGAAAATTGACGATAGTGTCGTGCGCGTGTTTCTTTTTACGAGACACAAGAGAACTGATAGAATTTTGTCTAGCAATCTAACAACTGATTACTAAAAGTTTGTCACTTGGTTTGTTTTCCCAACAAGTAAGCTCCAGTGCATGCATTTGCTGGCAGGGGCTGACATGCCATGTCTTGTTTTGGGCCCGTATTATCTAATGATTCACTTCACTTTCCATTCTTCTGGCCCTTCTTCCTTGGCTTTAACATTGCTTGGGAGCCGCCGCATCGCCGTCTTTGCTAGGTTCTTGCCCTCAGGACAACACATAATGAAAGCAGAAAATGAAATGGGAAGTTTCAAAATACAGGCCCTAGTGGTGTAAAACTTATTTAAAATACAAAAATAAGACCTGTGAATGTTATTACACCTATAAAAATATAATTCTTCTAGTTTTTCTATGCAGTGAACAATAAACTGTGTATAAACCTGCATTAAAACATTTCTGTTGCTTTATTGTTGCATAAAGAATTATTTGTTTTTTCTTGAAATAAGTCACTCTGAAGAATTTACATAAGCAATAGAAAATTAGGCGGTGGGCAATGTTTTTTCCAAAATACAACCCTCAAAGGGTTAAGGTGACAGCAATTTATTATAAAATGTATTGATTGGCCATCATGTCAACTATGCTAATTTGGACTGCAGTGTGCTCCGTTTATTCAACATGAAATGTAAGAGTTATTCGTACATTAGGGATAAGTTGACAATGTATGGTGTAGATCACTCATACGAATTACCTAGGTAGTTGATATTGTTTACAGAGAAGTTCACTACAACAGAGTATCAGTTTGAGGTGCATAGCATGAAACTCGTTCCATGTGATTTGGAAATGGCTCTCCTTAAAAGGACACTAAAGAGAAACACCAGATCATTTTAGAGATAATACTGGTAAAGTATTCTCTCAGTAAGAGTTTCTGCACCAAAATCTCAGAGCCAGTACGCCAGTGTGACATAGATTTCAAAGTATTTTCTAGTATTTTGGCTGCTGTAGTGAAGTATAAGTTTTTAAAGCTTCTAACAATGAACCCACGGCTCCTTCAGAATTCAATGTAGAGTATCTTTTTTGAAAAAAATCTAATAATAAATAAAGAAGGCCTGAGCAGGCACTGTTAAAATTCATGACATTGTGAGGAGCTCGGGCAGGAACTTTAAAAGTGGCATTGCCACCTTTGTTTTATATTTGTGCCTTTCATTGTTTATAAAGCCTCCTTACATGGTAAGAGTGGCTTTTTTTTTCTACTGTTATAATTTACTAATGCAGCTTAACATATTTATCTTTGGAATCCCTTTGTTTCACATATTTGTGAAACAATAATCAGCCTGTTGGCTTAGCATGAGCCCACAATCTAGTCCTTTGTTATGCAAATTCTGTTCATGCTGGCTCTGTGTAAAAGTGCATGCCAAATTTACTTGAAGGAAGCAGTAATAAGTTCTAACCTGCAAATGCCAGCACTCTATCTGCAGCAGCATAGAGTGCCCACCAGTTGGGAGCCCAGTAGGCATGGCAGAGACCTCTTTTGAAGGGGAACAGCCTCTGAAGCATCTGCATCAGCTGAGCCTGCAACAGGATTTGTACCCTGGATGATTGATAGAGCGATTGATTACTTGAAAGATTGATTGAATGGCTAGTTGTTCATTTGAATGGCCATTTGCGAGCGGTTTTGTAACCTGGACAAGTGATTGAATGGCCGATTCTTTAGCTGAATGGCTGTTTCTTGACTGGTTGATTGACAGAATGTCTGATTGAATGAACAACTGACTGGTTAAATGGATGTTTTATTGAAGACTACAGAAAAATTCTACCCCAGATGATTGATTGCATGTTTGATTGTTCACTCGAGTGTTTGCCTGAATGATCACCTGATTTATCAAATGTATTACTTATTTAAGGCCATTCAAGAACTCTGGCCATTTATAGATTTTTTTATTTACTTGTGCTGGTACAAATTAATATATCATGAAGCGTTTTTTCCCTTACTTGCATACAAAGCAAGAGCTGCAAACTTTGCTCACAGCTCAGGTGTCAGCAGCTAAACACCTCAGCCACTGTTTTAGTTAAGTGTTGTGCCAATTTTCCGACTTCCAACTAGTCAATACATTGCTTAGTAGAGCACACGGGGAAAAGGAAATGGATGCAGTTCCACTCAACGTGAAAGCTGTCGGAAGTGTGGAGCAGTGATGCCAGTGTTTCCCTTATTGTTGTGAGTACTGTACTTTATGTTTATCTTGTTTATTTGTGTTTAGTTTCTGTGTTTTTGTTTCCCATTGTTGAGCCTTGACTACTGCCTAATGAAGCTGGTGATTTTCCTCTCTTCGTTGACGCTTCTGCTTCATGTTGTCACACAGACGAATTGGCCCTCCGGTGTCGCTGTCTTTCACGAGAAAGTGCCCCCTGTCACTTGATCCGTGCCAACTGTTCGGTGTCCATGGTGGGAAAGACCGGCTCTTTGTTCGCAGGGTCTATTCAGAGAGGCTGTGGCACCCCCGTCTTGACTAGTTTCAGTATCATGATGATGATGATGTGGTGCCTTTCCCTTTGTAACAGGTCCCCGCATTTACAGCAGCTTGACAATTAAATAAAAAAAGAAAGACAGAAAGAGGGGTAGGGGTAGGGCAGGGTCACATTATGGGGGAGCAGCTCACTACTACTGCAGCCTTCACCCGGGTCACCTCCCCAGAATTGCAGCTCTCCATCTTTCAAGGCGCCGCTTAGTTTGCTCTACTGCTTCCCTGTTAACCTCCCCACCATCGCCCTCAAAGCCTAGTGCAACATGAACGAGGATGTCTCCTAGACACTGAGGCTCAATTTTCTTACACTGCATTACACTGTGCTGCAGAGTTTCGTTACCACCACCACACACACGACACATCACATCTGGCTGCTCACTGTCAATCTTCCATTGACGCTCCAACATGCGCAGTGCCTCAGCTCATGCCTCGAAGAGCAGATAGCTCCCAAGGCTATTGTCAAAGATCAGCACCATGACAGTGGCTCCCTTGTGTCGGCCATATAGAGTCAATGTGGTCTTTTCGTTAATCACTTGTAGCCATAGCACCTCCTCCTTTTCCTTGAAGCGGTCGCGCACCTCCTGGATATGTTGCTTTACTGAGTCCGCCTGTATGGCTGCTGTGAAGAAGCCATATTTCTTCTCAAGGCGGTACATGTGGTTTGTCTAGTCGGTGCACGTACATGTCGCTGTCAAGTATTCGAAGACGTGCCTGGCCAATCGCTCCTTCCGCATAAAAAGCAGATGGCCACGGTAGGTAAGTTTGCTTGCCGCCTCACATGCTTTGAAGGTTGGCCACCCAAGGTCTCCCTGGACTGCCTCATTGGCTATCGTCCCGTGTGATCCCAAAGAAGTGCAGCCGACCTCCCGCTAGCGTCGCTCCAACCACTCCCTAGCCTCATGAGACAAGCAGAGAGTGTCATTGCAAAATGTTAGTGTGGGCACGTGCACAAAGTTCCACATATCACGGACCATAAGGTATCGGTTGAAGCCCCATAGGCTCTGCGCCATTGTGCCCGCAGAGCCGTCCATCTTATGTTGTCCTCATGCTGTCTATACATGTCACCGCCTGAGTACAGCGTCACACCCAGGTATTTTCACCATGAGGCTACTTCTAGCATATTTCCTGACAGTGTCAGTGTTTGTGTTTCACTGTCCCATGCCACACCTGCCAGCTGGACAGCAGCCGTTTTCTTGGCATTGTGGCGAAGCCCCAGTTTTGCAATTTCTGATGCATATACAGTAAAACCTTGTTAATTCTAACTCGGGTAATTCGAAATCCCGGATAATTCGAAGATTTTCTGCGGTCCCATATTTGCCAATGTAAATTTGGCCGGATAATTCGAACCCGCGGCCTAGGCCAACCCGATTCATTCGAAGATTTGGGGGGCTATGCGGCAATTCCTGATCCCCCATTTCACCGCAAACCCAACGAAACAACGGCCATTCAGAGCTGCGAGGCGACACCACATAGCAATCGCGATGTGATTTAGCCCAGAGCTGCTCCGCCAGGTCCATGCTGACTAGATCACATTACCACGAGCTCACTCCCCCACCACCCTTTTCCTCTTGCTCGCACTGGAAGACGGTGCTCATCAAGTCACCATGCTTCTCGGCTCACCATCACATGCTGTCACTCGTATCTAAAGAATACAGCGCTTGGGGTGCGAGAGGACCTTGTCACTGTTGGACTTTAGAGTGAACATGATGCTGCTCCGCTTCAGCAGGGGCTCTCGATCACAAGGCATGTTATGTGAGAAGTTCGTTCGCAAGCAGCTGCATGTAATTAAATTATTTGGCCATCTGCATTCGTGGAAGTTTCCGTTTGTTGTCTTGGTCTTCCTTCGTAGCGGCAGCAAAATTACATTATATTGAAATCGTTTACAACCAAACTTTGTTATATTGAGGTTCAAAATACATGATGTCCAGGGAGTTACAACTCCCGGTCCCAATGTGGGAGTAGACCGCTCTATGGGACCTTGCGCCCCGTAGCTCGCAGGACCTAGCATTAAAGTTATTCCATCCACCATGTGATCTAGCGCACACAAGGGAAGGGGGATAAGTAAAGGGCAGGTTGGCACGCACCTCCTTTCTTAGTGCAGCTGTGGCTGCGCATGGCTGTCAGCATGGCTGAGCACATATGCAGCCTGCGTGTCCTGTCTTGGAGGTAATCTGCCCCATGTGCAAAGGCTGGGCGAGTTGAGATGGCGTGGCATCGTGCACTGTCTTCCCATGCATTTATGCCGGAGGTTGCGTAATTTCGATTTCCAGAGATGCGTTGAGGCAAGAGGCAGAAGGAGCATCTACTCCATGCTGCAAGAGCTCTACATAGTAGTGTTGTCCCACTCCAGGTGACACTATCAGCCACAGAAGTGCAGTGGACGCGAAAGCAGGCTCTTCATATTGCCGATGTGAAGATATCATCAACGCAGCACGAAACCATATCTTTATTCTCAGACTCTCAAATTTTAAAAAATAATCTTTTTTTCTCATTCAAATTTGTCTTTTCTAATTGCCCGATAATTCAAAAATATTGCAGCCCCTTCCACTTAAGAAAAATCTATCAGCGACTGTACTTATTTGTATAAAAGATTGAATTTCAATATAATGAACTTTCAATATAACAAAGCAAATTGCCAATTGTTACCAACTTCGTTATATTGAGGTTTAACTGTAACTGCGTTTACTGTTCTTCAGTAATTGCCAATGCTGCAAATCAGCAACAAATGTATTAATTCACATACACAGTCTACGACAACAGCTTCAAAGCCACACCATGAGAAACAGGTGTGGCACAACAACACTGAGGTGAACAAAAGCTACAGTCCATCTTGCGGGAACAGTCATCTCTCACATCCCTTGACTTAAGTCTTCCGTGCATAGCTCTTACATCTGCTGACATTCAGCTTCCCCGTGTGACATACATGCGATGATGTAAGTCAGCATTGTAGGTGCATAGATACGAATAGAGGTGGCATGATTGTGCTAGTGCAAGCACCACCTGACAGTGCAGATAACAAAGGCAGGTGAGGAATTTGTTTCTTGCTCTTTCAAATTTTTACATGTCTTCATAACTTTTTACAAAGACTGTGCTTTTGGTTATTGCCACACTTGCTAAGTGATTGTTAGCAATGACAAAAAGAAACAGTGATGTTATAGTGTGAAAACAAGATATGAGTAGTTTTCAATCCACATATGGAGAAAAGGTTGAACATTACCTTGCTCAAGAATGGCCACAGTGAAACGGCAAAAACCAGCAGCACTGTTCCAGCCAACCTTAAGAAATGGATGGGTTGAAACCTCCAAAGCAAAGATTGAGGAGCTGAAAAAAATGTGCTGCTATATTAAGGTGCCACCTGATGAGCCTCTAGAAACATACAGAATACAGGAAAAGAATAATTTTACAGAAGGATATTTTTCTTTAATGTTACTTTGCTACTCTCAGGAGCTATAACATCAAAAAGAAGGTCAAAGAGAATGCAATGAAATGTTCCCCATGGTACAAATAAAACAGCATGCAGCTCAATGGTTAAAAGCAGTGGTGGTTAACAATGTAGAGGATGCAAAAGACATGCCCCAAACTCAATAGCTCGACCACACTCCAAACAATGCCTATTAAAACAACTTTATGTATTAATTTGCACTTTCACAAATAATGTAAGAATCAGTTCCACGCTTATGAGAAAGCGTTAGCCCAAATTCAGCCTTAATGTTCCCATTCAAGTACATTTGAAAGGTAGGTTGTACTCTGGGTACTGATCATTTATGCCAAAATTACATATAAAGGTAGCCTATCATTGCTATGCTAATAAATTTTGAAGTAATGCATCACCTCTGCACCTAGTGCCTCACACATGTTCCTGTGGTTATTTAACATGCACTGAAGGTACAGAACACAAGTGCTTTTGCAGCATACCACCCCTATATGAATGTGGCCACAGAGGCCAGGAATTGAATCCTCGACTTCACGCATAGCAGGACAACACCATAGCCATTTAGCCATTGTGGAGGGTCTACACGAAGCATACAGGCCCGGGAAATGCAGCATATGGGTAATGACTTAAAATTATTAAAAAGCTCCTAAAGCTGCCCCTTAAAAGCTCGCCGTAGTAAGCTGTACAGGCTGGGTCAGGGTAGCAGTTGAACAAGATGCTGCAGCATGAACATAATACTTACCTTTTCCATGGGACTGTGCAAAACAGTAGTTTCTCAAGAGGTACACGAAAAATACTGGAGCTACATACAAATAGATGTGCTTCAGATTAAGCAGAATGGTGAACCACAATGTGGCTTCAACACAGCGCCCCTAGAAAAAAAAAAACATATATGTAGGTGTTAGCCTATATAGGCGCTTAAGCGCATTCTGTTTTGGTGAAAGCAATGTCATTTTCGAAAAGAGTACAGCTGAGGTAAGCAGATTTTTGTTTTTTTCAGCAGCACATTTTTCATACTACAGGACATCACAAATTGTGAAATAATGACTTATTAGACATTTATATGACAAAAATTTATTAGGTCAGGCTTTAATTATTACTTCAGCTTACATGTCAAAATTTTAAATATCAGTGCTAAAGGTATGTGGACTTTGTACAAATGTCGAGGATCTAATTTTGAAGATCATAATCAGCCTATTTTCATGTCAACTGCAGGACGAAGGCCTGTTCAAGCAATCACCTCTACTTTGTGCTAGTTGATTCCAACTAGTGCCTGCAAATTTCCTAATTTTATCACCCCACCTCATTTTCTGTCGTCCTCAAATGTGCTTCCCTTCCCTCTGTGCCCATTCTGCAACTCCAATCGGCCCCTGGTGATATTTAGGAGATATTCATACCCACAAGCTGTCATAAAATGCATTGGTGTTCCACACAGTTTTGTCACGCAATTTCTAAGGAAAGCCTCATGAATGGGTCTTGTATTCACCCAGCTTCAACCTGCATGAGGCCAGCAACACTTCATAAATTAAACAAGTATAAGTGCACTTACCTGATTTCACTTAAATTTCTGCAGAAGAAAATGCAATATTTTTTGGTGTCTTCTCTATCCTATGTCCTTTGAAAAATTTCACGGAACATATTCAGTTATAGTTTGTTCAGACTTTTGACATATATATATATATATATATATATATATATATATATATATATATATATATATATATATATATATATATATATATATATATATATATATATGGTCTAAATTATTTTTGTGTAATGCAGTTTAAAGGTAACCGATGATATATCATTCTTTGTTTACTCCTCTCAGGCATACCTGAAAGAGGCGGGCTGTAGCAAGCAGGAGGATTCCATGAAGGAAACCATTGTACTGGAAGTGTACATGATCAACGAGCAGCAGTCCAGGGTTCCAAAGAAACAACATTGAGACCACAGTGGTCTTGTCCAGCCAGGGGTCATCATGCTTCGAAGAGCGGTCTCCCTTTTTAGGCGAAATGAGCCCTCGCCATCTGAAATCATCAAGCAAATGTACAGCTATTAGAAATAATGACTGTTCTCAACTTCTACAATATCTTGATGGCAATAAGCGCAACCACCCAAAGAACCCACTGTGCTTTACATGACTGCGACCACAGGTTTGATACCACCATGAGCATGAGCTCATCGTTTGCTCTCTTGGTTTGTGCCCACTTACAATAAGACATTTCGGTTGGTTTGACAACATGACCCTTTTGTTTCTATTCCCTTTCAGTCCTGAAAACAACTGCATCAATTTGCTGATTTAGTGTATGCAGGTGCTGCTCAAGCCAATCTCCTAAAACGTGAAAGGTATAAATTTGGAATAGGATTGAAGTGCAATCAATCAATTTCTCACGACCCGAGGTAAATATTTCTCCGTTTATCATGGTGCACTGGAACATGAGAGAAAGAGAATGCTGAAGTTATCTGTATTTATATTCCGCTTTGGAGTAGCTTTTTCCCCCTCATCAGTCTGCTGATTGACTTTATTAAAATTTGTTGATGCATTTTTTTTTTCATGTGCTGTGGAAATGACAACAGTTTGGAGGCAGAATTTTTTAAAGCACCAGCAGCAAAGAGACAAACACACACACACACACAGGAAAATAAAAGACAACATAAATGCTCGTGTTGCCTGCTTCTCTTGCTGCTCTTTCATTTTATATCACTTTCACTCTTTTAACAGATAACACTTGTGTGCAGTGCATCTGCAGTGTAGTCCCCACAGACACCTTGGACTCTCTTAACGAACTATGACGGCCCACAAACCAGAGTTTGGGAAACATATGTATAAGGATGCATCCAAACGGGTGAACCTTGATGCCCATTTCATTATGTACACTGCAGACTACAGCCCACCTAAGTAACTTGAGCACGTCCTGACATCGCAAAAAGAGAGATTGATCTGGTGCAAGACTGGTCAAATTTAACCATAGAAGGCCACGTGTACACTCTGTTTATTTGTAAGAATCTATTCTTCTGTGTTAGACACTAGAGAAGCAATCACAAAATTTATGTTGTACGACCAAAATATACAAGAGGCACCACAAGACATGTAGCTCTGACCTTGTAAAACGATGCAGTGCCAATAACTGATGAATTCGTTCAACTGTGGGATACATAAAGCTTATATTGGTGCGGTCAACACATGTGAGGTTTTAGAGGTCAACACATGTGAGACCATTTAGAAACTGTAAATTGCGAATTTCGGACTGCAGGAGGCATTTTGAGAGTACTTACACCCAAACGGCGTAAATAAGAAACAGGTCGGATACGATAACAGTGAGCCTTTGAAAGTAGATGGTTGCAGAGCTGGCATAACTGAGGTTAGCTATTTCTAGCATCCTGGGATCCACGAGTCGGGCGGCCAGGGACAACACGTATTCAAACCAGGCGAACAATGGTGGGTAATCCAGCGTCCATTCGGATGTGTTCTGCACACGAAAAACAAATGTAATGTACATACGTTCACAGCCTGAATAGTTGTAAACAGAGCTGAGAATTTTAGTCTGATGTATAGCAAATAACTGCATGTTCTTAACTATTCCAGCAGACATTTGACAGTGCAGAAGTGGCATAACCGCGCTACAAGATACGCTTCAATGACTAAACGTCACAAAATTTGAGTACCTCGAAGTACCATTTCGATGATGGCAGGGAGTGAGTGATTGCCAACCAGTTTCGGTGTACCTCGAAGTCCGTGGATCGGCTGGAAGTGAAATGTTATAATTACCACCTTTGAAGAAAAAGCGCTAGCCAGATTATCATTCGGCTTCAAGTATTCAGCACGAGAAATGTGCCCGGCTTTGGTCATAAAAGTGACCAGTAATTTGATTTATAAAGTCAGACACGAATGCAGTTCGTGGTTCTTACTAGGCAGTTATGAACAGCAACTTGATGCAAGTCACTGACACAGCGATACTTAGGAAACTGCTGGACATCGTGGCTGGCGAATACGACAACACACAGTCAGCTGCACACGTGTTTCCAGCTGATGCAGACAACAAGTTTACGAAAGCATCCCATCCGTTCGCGCGTCAACGAGAAAAGCAGTAGATAGGTAACCAGAACAGAGACGCCGCCAAATTCTGACAATGATAACCGCATTAATGTTGTGACGCTGCAAACGTTAGTGCTTTTAGCACTTAGTGTAAATTTTTAATAAGTTATAAGCTACTTCTGTCCATAAATATTATTATTTATAATTTTAATATGTTTACTGTAATATGTGTATTGTATTACCTAGTCTCAATTACTTGCACATTAACTCAATTATGGCGCGCACCAGTGTGCGCTATCGCCTTTACCGCCTGCGTTCGAATGCGGCTTCTCAGTCGCAGATGCACCCAGCCGCACACTTGAATGCACAACAAGAGTTACTTACTATGTCAAATATTTGCTAGCCAGTTGCGAACCGTAGCCGTCTTGCTCCATGCCAATGCCATAGCCATGAATGGTGCGTGCGCATGAGCTACCGCATGGATGAACATACGTAGTATACAAACATTAATAATTTCGTTTCAATTTCTAGCGTCATCGCTTGCCCACCTCGCAGTAGTGAGCGTGCTAATTGTGCGTTCTGTGAAATGTCTGTGTACCACGACGAAGTTGAGATTGAAGACTTTGAATACGACGAGGAACTGGAGACTTATTTCTATCCGTGCCCATGTGGGGACAGGTTCGAGATAACTAAGGTCAGAAGTATTTATACGTGTTGCTTAAATTTTACAACTAGAAATGCGAGTCATTCGTGTGAAACGATCTGGTAACAAATATGCAAGAATTTTAAATGTCTAGTTTGTCGGGCGTTGGAGATTATGAGGAGAATGGGTGATGAGGAATCATAGGCACATTGCGAAGGCATTCAATGAATGAAGCTAGCGACCTTAACAATCTTGCCTCCTCTTTCCCCTGATTTTTCCTTCTGTTTTGTGGTTATGTCGTTGAAACAGTTCGTGACACCTTGAAGTGACGCGTTCAGATGACCACAAATTTTTGTGCCTGTCATTGTCAGGAGGACCTGCTGAATGGTGAAGAGGTGGCCACATGTCCCAGCTGCTCCTTGCTAGTGAAAGTGATATACAACCAGGTAATAACAACATGAACTTTGACACGAATCACACATCATCAGTGAAGCAGTTCTCACAGACTCAAATAATGGACATTGATTGATTTTCAAGGTTGTGAGCACTAGTGCATCAATATAATTAGAGGAAATCAAATACATTTCCAAGCTACATCACCCGCTCATCTGAAATGTAAAATCCTGGCTCGTAATACAGATTGTCGAAGTCTCAGCTTGGCAGGAGTTATTTGAGATGATTGTCACCGTGTTCGTTAGTGTCTTTGACTCCTCGTATTTGGCTTATGTGCATGTATGTGGTTTCTTCTATTTGCCTCTTGCATTTCGTTAGGCATTTTCAGCTTCTCAATTTGGACCTTTATGTTGCAGGAGGACTTCATTCGGGAAAAAGACACACTAGCCAAAGAAGAACCAGCCAAGCTTCAAGCAACCAATTAAGGAGGTGCCTTGACAACCATCACTACTGCTGCCTGCTTAATTTCCAGAATTTACTGTTCAGATACAACTACAAGGCTTCTAAATGGAGGGTTTATCCAAAGCTTGGATATGAAATACGTGTGATTCTTTGTTATTGTACATATTTTGTCCATAATTACAAGTACAAAAGAAGATAAAGATTGTTGTGGCTTGATTGGTCTCATACACTGCATTCACACAAGAGAGAAAGTGCACATGGTTGTAAATAGGTAGTAACAGTTAATTTTAGATTGCATGTTATGTTTCTTTGGACGAAGTGAGTATGACAAAATTGCAGCACTTGCCCAACACTTGTGTCCCAGCTGCAGACATCTTGTCAAAATGTTCTTTCCAGTCCACCACCTATGAAGGCTCATTGCAAAACATAAAGTGTGCATTATAGTGCCCCGACTATGCTAGTTGCTTTTTGACAAGTACTAAGGATGCTTCATATCTACTGCCTGTTGCCCCCTTTATAATCTGCTCCTGCTTATTCCCGACTGCAGTCTTAATGTACAGGTGTGGCCACTGCCGGTGCCTAGCAAAATTTTGCAGTGCGGGCGCAATCAAAGTGATAGGCAAAGCACCCAGCACGTCATCTGCTATGGTTCCTCTCCTTACCGCATGCACTCGCGGCCCTGAGAATGAAAGTGCTGCATAAGCAAAATGTATTCAGGCACACAAAATGTGGAAGTAACTGTAGCAGACAATGCATCTATTGTTCAATGGAGTTCTGCAGCCCTGCCACAGGATGCCACGGCCTCACTAGCAGTAGCCACATCTGTACTGCTGCACTTCCGCTGCAAGTGTCACGTGGCTTGTCCCTAGTAGCTTCTTTTTTCTCTTCTTCACAATCATTGCCCTTTACTTAACTTTCATGGAAGTGTGAAGGTGTTGGAGGCACAAAAAGTGAAGCAAGAGTTGTTCTTTAAGTACCTTGTGGGGCAATTTATCAAGAAATTTAACTTGCTAATGCCATGTGTATCATCAACCTTTATTTTTTGCTGTGGAGCTTGTTTAAAATGTTACCGACATAATTATTTTCAACAAAGCATCCCTTAAGTAAGTGACACTGCGAAGGGTGACAATTTCACTCAGCTCTGTCTATTTGCCGCAGCTTGCATACATATTGGCAGCACAAACTCTAGTGAACACTGTGAAGTACAGTGCCTGAAGTAAGGGACCGAACACATAAAATATGCAGCACTTTGCGTCTTATCTGTGCTCGTCTCTTGTCTGTTCACCTATTGTGCATAATCAAAGAGTGAAATGAAACGGACAGCACTATCTGCTTGGAGCTGTTATTGAAAGGCTCGTTTGGTAGCACACACCCATTGAAAAGTATATTAAAGGCCAATTGCTATCGAGGCTATTTTGGCAAAGCTGCAAAGTTGATAGTCAGATTTTCTTACTAACAGCATTTATATAGCACCTGTTCAGATGTACACATCTGGTGGTAAGCAGATATCTCAGCACATCACCTCAGAGGGCGTTGCCTAATCTCCGAGGACGTACTGAGAGGATCCACCATTTCTCAGTGTTGTGCATCATTTCTGGCAACCATTCATGGGAGCATTTTTTTTCCATCATTTTTCGGTAACAAATATAAATTATAAATTGTGGGGTTTTTACAAGCCAAAAGCACGACCTGATTATGAGGCACGCCATAGCGTGGGCTCCAGAATAATTTAGACCTCCAGAGGTCTATGAAATGTGACACATGCACTCATGTTTCATACTTAAATTTTTGCACAGAAACCGCTCCATCTCCTGTGGTGATGCTCGACTGTCGTACGTCTCCTGATGATGTTTCTTCCGCATGGCTCTCGCATCTCCTGTAATCGGGGCTTGCCCGCGTAGCCAGGCACTGCCAGTGGCAGGTGTAGGTGCAGATTAGTATGAGATGGCGCAAGCGTTGTGCTCCAAACACCACGTAACGGCGGGGTTACTCGGGAGCAAAAGAGTAGCCTGTTCCTCTTTGGCTCAGCGTCGGCTAGTTGCGTGGACGTTACACACGCATGCCAGCCATTCGTACGACCATCCTGCGAAAGGCTTAGGAGCAGGACACTGGAATGGATGAACACGATCGTTCGAATGCGCCACCACTCACATAACCGTACGCACCAACGATTGTGAACATATTCGTTCACAATCTAGTTGCGGCGAGTTGGACTTCCTAGATTTGTCGCACGCCCCTCGGCAAGTCATATCGGTAATAATTCAGCTGTCTAGATTAGTATATAAATGACGAAATAAATGCCCTTGTGATTGTCTGCACTACTTTGTTGTCGTTCCTTTGACCCAAGAGCACATTTGAAACCCCACAGTCCACATTATCTGAAACTATCCTTCTTACGCAACCCAAAATTTCATTGCAATTAGCCTTTAATTAACACCACATACCCAGACAAAAGTAGAGGAACATTTATTAGGTGCCATCAGTATAATGACTTTGTCGCACTGGTGCGGCAGAACTGGGGTGGCTAGCTTCCCTTAGGCTTCATCTGGTTGCTGCGATCGCCTCGACACCGGGGGCAGTACCACCTGCCCTTGGGCTTTGTGGTGAGCATAACGCAGGAGAAGTGGAACCATTCGATGCTGCACTCCTCGTTGTCACAACAGATCATTTCTCCAAAGGAGACCTGTTCACAGAGGCAGTAGGTGGGCTCATCGGGGTCAATGGGCGGTTCGGCCGGTGAAGGCACACCACCGCCACCCCTCTGCTGGTGACCCTGCTGTCCCTGCTGGTGCCCTTGCTGGTGGCCAGCCGAGTTCGAGGCTCCCCGGCGCCGCTTTTTCTTCGGCTGCCGCCGGCCACACGTTGGATGTGGCACGGGGGTCTGCTCGTCGTCGTGGCCTCGCTGGCGACGTGACCGCTTGGCCTCCCGCGTCTCGGGTTCGTGGTCAAGATTGCGGTAGTCCTGGTCGAGCTGGCGCACCTTGTTCTCGATTAGGTCCTGGATCTGCTGCAATAGCTGCAACTTGTCATCCCCGAGCTCCTGTGACTTGATGAGCGAATGCTGTATCTGCAGCATCACCTTCTTGCGTCCAACATCCAAGTCGCGCCTGCCCAGCAGGCCTTTCTGCTGCTCCAGCTCTGCCAGCACTTCTGCGTGTCAGGCAGGAAAAAATAAAGGACAAATGAAAGTGTGCATTCAGGCTGTTGATGGTACAGTAAAACTTTAATATAAAATCTAAAATGTGTTTCACTGATATCGGCATGTAACAAATATACGCTTACAATGAATATCAGATATAATGAATCTATTTTCGTGTTGCAAGGTGATGCACCGCAACCAGATCATGATTAATGGTACAGCCATACTGTACGTAACACACCACAGATTCCTAGGAGTGATGATTAACCTGAACTTGTCCTGGTCTAAGTAAGTGTCGATGATGACGTTCAAATTAAGCAGCTTCACATACATGCTTAAATATATAGCAAGCATGAAACGAGGCCCATCAGAGACGTCACTGCTCCAGCTATATGAATCGCGCTTTGAAGGCTACCTACGATACAGTTTACCGATTATTACAAACATTCGCCCCTCCTGCCTATGTACACTGGAGAGCTTACAAGCTCAAGCACTGAGAACATGCCTTGGTCTGCCATGCTGCACTTCAACAAAGGGCGGGGTTACTATTGTGGCTTTCTATTGACGATTCACATTCTACATCCACACAGCACTTTCTCGGAATCTCTTTCGCATCATGAGAGCGTCCTTCCCTCAGGCTTCACTAAAGCAAAAGGAGCAGCCGTACCAACGCGGACTTTGTCAAGACCTGTGGTGAACTTATCCATTCCCAGAGTCTGGAGAAAATCATGTATACCCTCATGTGGACTTAAACAACTTACTATAATCCATATATCTGAAGAATATGCCATTTCCATACATATATTTACTGGTGTGTTGGTGTCAACAATCACTTCAACCATGGCAATCATAATACTGAATATGAAGACCAGCAAGCACTTCCATTTCGAGCGCCAAATTACATCAACAGCCGCAAAGAGTGTTGCCACTCGGGAGGCAATTTGTTATATATCGATGGAGCTGCATCAGACTTGGACTATATTTTCCGATGCCAAGCCAGCACTGAAGTGATCAATTCTGCACTTAGACGAGGACCTTACTATGTCCTTGCTCAAGTGGTGATCAAATCACACAGTGTTGCCCTAATAGCTGGCCATTGCATAAGGCTTCAATGGATTCTGGGACACTGTGGCTTACACGGAAATAAGCTCGCCGAGCCAGAGGCAAAGATGGTACATGTTAATGCCACACTGGTGTCCATCCAGTTTTTATGACGAGATACTAATGCCCTAGTGTAAAGACTTCTGCACTATAATACCGCAGTATATTTGGCCTCACCAAGTCATCATCATCACCACCTTCATCAACTCGACCCAGAGATGAAAATACGGATACCACCCACCATGAAAAGGTGCAATGCAAGCTTGCTGCACAGATTACAATTAGGTGTGGCCTTCACCTGACACTACCTGCATCTTACCGGTCGGGCAGACAAATGCACCTCTTGCGCATGTGCCCGCACTTTGATGCACAGGGAAAATCGCTGACAGACATCTTGTCAAAATTTGCCGTTGCACCATTGACTGAAAAGGTTTTATTGGGACCTTTGCCTGAGCCTCGTCATCAACCTGATAGTTTGAAGACTCTCAAGAAATTTTTGTATGAGAGCAGACTGGGCATGAGACTTCGAAGAGTCTTGGAGTGTGCAAAATTTTTATCCCCATCTTTATCCTCATAATCAACGTATTCTCTATCCTTTTTTTCTACACCGATTCCCTTTCCTCCAATGCCGAGTAGCAGGTCATAACATTGATTCAAGCTGACCTCTCAGCTTTTTTCTCATAATAAATAGCTCTCTCTCTCTGTTTTCAAGTAAGACGTGACTGCGTTATAAGAAGGTTTGACTGTACTTTGTCCAGATGAAGTGCTTTGCAGTTTGTCCGCCGAGATCTGGAACGAAAAGGTGTGGCCATGTGTGTCAGCAATAGTGGCAGGGATGTTTTAAAGCATTCAAAAGTCTTTCACTGGTGCATTTGTTTGACTCTGTCACACACAGCAGCTCCGCTGTTAAATGCACGCATTTTGCATGTGGCACAGCATAGTGTGGTCTGTCCTGTTTGCGCAAGCAGAAGTGGTACAGATGTTTCCCATTTCTTAGAGGTTTTATTTTATATGAACATGACGGTGCTGATTGCAGCAGCAATGGCAAATGACCAAGCTGCAATAGAGTGCATACTAAAGTGCACACGCAGAAAATACGTTATTATAATAAAGGAGCATGAGCAAAGAAACAGTTGTACAGTACACGGTGGAGAATGGCTACTTTTCGTGCTTTCGCTAAAGCGTAACGATAAATCGGGGCTCGTGTAGAAAGCAACTGTCGCGGTTGTCACGTGAAATGCACAAATGCAACTGCCTTGAGCGGGAAAGAAACGACAATGCCATTGACATTGTTGGGAATAGGCTGAAATGTCTGTTCGCCAAGTAGCACTGCTTCCAACTCGGCACTTAATAAGGACGAGAAGTTAGGTTAAAAAAAAAATGCACTAACGGTAGATCCCGAATGAAAGCACCGAGTTCGTGGCACAGTCTTGGTTGCGAAAGACGAATTCCATCCATAACGTCCCACACATCCTACACATGCACGAACTTGCATATGATCGAGCACCCGCTGGGAGTGAAGAATTGGTGGACCAACGGGATTTCAACAGGTGATAAAATGCCTTCTCCAACAGCGTACACTATGTGCTACCGTTTCCGTGACAGCGCGATGTTGTCATAAACAGGAAAATCCTGCCTTTTTTCGTACGCGGTTGCGCATTCTCTACGCCAAGCGTGTGCACATCATGAGCACGCAACAAAGCAGTCCGCTCAGTGTGAAGAACAGCTTAACATTCATGCCTCAATCGCCGGCCAAGTGACGTTAGTCTGCACCACGACTGTAAATAAATATGATAACGCACCTTGGTACTTGACGTCCAGCTCCCTGAGCTGGCTGAGATTTCTCTGCACATCGTCGGGCAGATTTTCCACGCAATCCAGGTAGTCTTCGATGTAAGCAGCTGAATACAAGGCCTCTACAGCGGCCTGATTCAGTGCTACATCCCACGAGCTGCCTTCCTTGGACGTAATGTTGAATGCTTCGGGGAACCAGCTTGAAGAAACACGTACTGACGCCGAGCCGTCGCTATGATCGAGCTCAGCTGCAATTACTTACAGCGGGTAATGCCTGCTTTTCATTCATGCCTCGGCTTACATAAAACGCGTATTTCGTTAAAAAAAAAAAACGCTATCGGCTACGGTGCTGAAGCGAAAATGTAAAACTGAAAGCGAGTTCTCATGGATGAGCAACCGCACAACAACCGAACTGACTGACCAAACCACGCCACTGTAACCTGGTGGGCTTGGCTTGACTTGTCTCAGCCCAATGTGCTTGACAAAATAACATACCAAAAAAATTTAAAAATTTCGCGAACAAAAAAAATTTTTGGCGGTAAATATTGAGTAAGTCGCCAGAGGCCGCGCGATCAAAAACGATGATTTCAGCTTGACAGAAACGCGCACAAAGCCGTAAAGAGCAAACATAACATTTATTGTTAATAGGTTTTAAGAGTATGCAACGATACTTACATGACATAACAGTAACTGGTTTGCATTATAATGATTTAATTGTTTAACACAAACACTTCATTGGAAACAAATATTGGCAAAAGAAGTTGTACAAAAACAATAAGCGAAAAAAAAATTCGCTGTGTCGAAACTGATTTTTTAACGATTTGTGTGTGTGTATTTAGCCGATTATGGGTTCGTTACTGTACAAGACACGCCCACTTTACATCACTTTCGACAGGGGCGCCAACGGCGTGTCTGTTACCCAACAAATACAACAAGAGATTTGTGCGGCCCGCGGACCGAAAAACCGCGCAAACACTGTAAACACTCAGCTCAAGTGCTAAGTAGTGTGGGATGAAAGCAACTCCGTAAGGATCGACGAAGGAGCTTCCGAGAACACCGAAGGATTTCGTCCCCACAAGCCTGCGCCATGCCCGTCACGTCGTTGACCGAAGTCCCAGTGCGTGTGAAAGTGCAGCAAAGTTGCGCGTCATGACCGTCGGTGTGTAGTGGTGAGCGTCCAGCGACAGCATGTCCCATAGCGATTAGTAGTCGCCACCAGCGAGACGGGTGCGTAGGAGAGACTGGATAGGAAACCGGTGATCTAAAATGGCGCTGTGCGATGTTCGCAGCGTGCTTTGATACGGGTGGCGGGAGCTGATCAGTTCCCTGGGGCCGCGCTCGGCGGAGCGACTGATGTGCTGTCGCTGCTATGGCTGAACCGAGGCGCATCAAGCTCGAGACAGCCAACCAAGCACCAGCCAAGCAAAAACGTGCCGAGGTGTGCCCGACAAGGCGGTTTCAGCTCTCGCTACTGTCGAGTGGCCAAGAAACGGACTCGTGCCCGGAATACTCCTACAGTGACCTGTTGAAATCCACACGGGTAAGGTGGACCTTCGTTTGCTCGTGACATCGCAATGTAACTGACGGTGTGGGCATTTCTTTTTCTTCTCCTACTTTTTACCGGAATATTTATACGAAGCGGGTTTCGCCGTTTCCTTTAGGAAGGGCCCGCCGCAGTGCACCGAAGTGGGAAGGGTATTACCGGCGGACAAAACAATATGTCGCGTGTTGTGGGCGACGAGGACGTTACACGAAGCTGTCGCGGAAATAGAACTGGGTTACGTTTGCCCAATTTCCTCTTTGGTGATTGTCTTTTTGTCTTTAAAAAGACTTTCGGTACCACGCTAGCGGTTATTGCGGGCGCCTTCATATTGAGCGAATTTGGGCTTTGGGCGACATTAGCACATTAAAACGCTTGTCAAGGCTGTGTTGCATCGTGGCGTCATGTTGTAGGTCAAAAAAAAGGTGTCCTGCCCTGGTGCGGCCCACCTTTTCTTTTTGTTTGCTTTTGTTGGGTTTGGGAGTGCATCTGGAGAAGGTTAAGCCCTGGAGCTGTTACCTTCGTTTGGCATAACGACGCGCTTGACTCAAAATCGAGGCATTGACCAAGGACACTAGCGAGGCGTATGCCTCCAAGGAAAGAAAAAAAAAGAGAGAGAGAGAGAATATCGCTGTGCACTGTACTCGTGTCAATCACTTGTGACAGTTTGGCTGAATGTGGATTTACGTCGTTTTTTAACTACGTTCTCAATTTGCGCTTGCCTGTAGTTGCTAATGAGTAAGATTACAAGGTCGTGTTTTTATTCAGAGGGCTTATCACGCTGCGTCTTCTCTTGTTCAGACCAACCATTTAGAATGCGTAGTATTCAGCGTCCGCAGTTGTGTTGCTTATAGGCTAATCATGTGTTTGTGAATAATTCGCGCGCATTGATAGCACTTGGAAAAGATCATGCTTGTGAAGTTCGTGCGTCTGTCTGTTAACGGCGAAAGGTCAACGAAATGGTGTCAGTCTTAAAATAAGCCTTTTATTTATTTTATTATTTGTTTATCCGCATCCGTTAATCGGCAGTTTGCGTGCTGGTCGATCAATGTGAGATTTCACCCGGAACTGAACTCTGACGGTCGCGTTTGACGTTGCTTGTTAATGGAGTATACACAAGAAAAATAAAACCGAATGAGGTGCCGGAATTATTTTTTTTTTCACTTTTTTTGGACTTTTGTTTTGCTACTCTTGAGTTGCTTGATGTTGTTGATGCTCTCTCGCGTGCGATTGGAAAGTAATTGTGGGCATGTTTGAAAATTCCTTTTTCAACATTTTTACATTGCTATTATCCCTTTTTTTGCCCAGCTTTAGTTAAACTACGCTAGAATACCGCATCTGCAGTCAATTCATGCAGTGCTGTTGCCTTTAGCGACTCTCATGGATATGTTCTGGCTAGTGTGAATCATGTTAGCTGATTAAATAATTCGATGATCAGACAGTCGCGTTTGGGGTGCTTATTAATCGAGCATATAATGAAAAATAAAACCGAATGAGATGCCCGATTGTATTGGTCTTTTTTTTTTTCACTTTATGTGACTTTTGTTTTGCGACTCTTGAGTTGCCGTTGATGCTCTCTCGCGTGCGATTTGAAAGTAATTGCGGACTGTTTGAAGGTTTATTTCTTAACCTTTTTCCATTTCTACTGTCTTTTTTTTTTTTGCTCAGCTTTAGTTAAACTAAGTTAGAATACTGCATCTGCAGTCAATTCATACAGTGTTGTTGTCTTTAGCGACTCGCATGGATATGTTCTGGCTCGCGTGGATCATGTTAGCTGATTAAATAATTCGATGATCATCGCGTTGACCCGCCCCGGCTTCCCTCTCCCTCAATATTCACACGCATACTTTTCTTTCTTTCTTTTTTGTTTCTGTTTTTTTTTCTTTTTGATGTGGCGGGAGTGTTTGTTTCGCCTTTATATCTTCGCTTCGTATTTTAATTCGCCTCGCATTTTATTAGCCGTACGGCCTGTTACATGTTTAGTGTCGCACATACCTTTATGGCCTGGACTGTTCTCTTCGGTCTAGGCGAGGGCAGGGGACATGAACGAAGTTGTCCCGCAGATGTTTTGATTGCCTTATAATCTGTAAGTTTGCGATGTCTAGTTTAGCTATGCACTTTGCTTTAGTTGTCTTGTTCCTACGGATAATTACTTAATACAAGAAATTACTAACGGTTCGCCTCGCGTCACTCCTCAAAAACTGTTATACTACCAGAATCATTATGCGTAAAGGATTCTGATACAACTGCTACTACCAATCATTATAATAACAGTTGCGCTCGCCAACGGATCAGTGCTAGCGCACATAGACATGTCAACACAAGTCACATGTGTTGACATCATTCTTTTTCATCCGCCGAAAACTAAGAATAAGCAGGGGGTACCTGCGTGTAGAAGGATACAAACTTTTGAATACCTGTAGTTCGAAAGACTTAATATTTTTTTAAAGCTTAATTAATGCAGGTCTCATTTTGACTCCGCACAGCTGTCACATGAAAGTTGAACCCTTGTGGCTTAGCCAAGAGATGTGAACATATCTAGCAAATTCACTTATGACAACTGTACAGCATTTCCTTTGCGCATCGTCGCGGTGCACTTCTCAGAGTTTTATTTTATTTTTTGCATCACCGTATGTTAGCCTTAGTAATAAGCAAACCAGATCATAAAGAATGGGAAATAAAAGATAGTTATGATCAAATTTTGTATTGTCTGTAGTTGTCTCGCACGTTACGCATGATCTCGGATTATATTTTCCCCTTTCTTCTATTGTGTCACGATTCATATTATCACCGCTTTCCCCCCTCAATATTTGATGCGTATTTATTATTGATTTCTCAACTTTAGGGCGCTACCTGACCAATTCGTGCCTCTCTAGAACTTTTACTGTGCTACATTTGCTGTTTGGAAGATAGACCGGTAGCCGCATAACACCACGTGACCTGTACGAGCCGGGGTTCGCTGTTAAGAGGAAGCTTTAGCTCGGGCCCAACTCAGATGCGGCCTATTCAAATACTTGTAAAACGCAAAAACGTTTTTCTGAGATAACCCCTGGACCGATTTTAACGAAATTTGATGCATTTGAGAGAGAAAGTAAAATTCTAGTGACTGATGGAAGCGGAATTTCGATTTAGGGCGTTATGTTAAAATAATTTTAAGGAATTCACTAGTTCGAAAAAAAAAATAGAAGCACGAAGTCTACGAATTCATAGCTCTACATGAGTAAGATATCGCGGTTGTGTAAACTGGACCCATTATATCATTAAAAGCGGACAAATTCTATATGTCATCTTACATCTTACGTGAGTTTGTTACGTTGGTTACAAGGGTGCTGCAAAAGCTGTATTTCCATATTACTAAATTTTTAATTTTCATGTGTTACATATCAATTTTGTCCGCTTTAGATGTACTATTAGATGCAATTCACGGAATTGTATTAGTTACAGAGTTGTAAACTTGATAGTTTCGTTTTTTGAAAATCTTCGATGTTTGCCAACTTTTTATAAAAAAATTTACGACCGAATTCAAAAATTCAGTGCCAACAGTCACTAGATTGTAAGTTTTTCTTTTAAATGCAACCAGCCTAGTTAAATTTGGTGCAGCGGTTGCCGAGAAAAACGAATTCTCCCTTTACATGTATTTAGATAGGAGCACCCGAGCTAAAGCTTCCTCTTAACCCAGCCCTTTGCGGCTGCCGCCCCCGGACTATTAAAAACTTGCGCATCTATTTTCATTCGTTGGGGCCATGGCGCTTCGCGCCTGAGAATTCGACGTGACCAATTCTGGTCAGAAATTTGCGCGGCTGCCCCGAAAGCAATAGGAACGCTTAATCAGCGTTGAAACAGCAAGAACGTCAGAACCTTACTGACTCCAATTTCGCTGCATTTCTCGTGTTGAAGTGCACCCCACGCCCAACCCTACCCCTCATGGAACTTTGCCTATTTCATCACAGGAAGAAAAATCGCTAGCTTTAAAGGGAAATTTAGTGTTCCAGTTCATATTGACGTACGATGTACAGTTGGCGTCGAAAGTTTCTGGACCGCGGGATCTGAGAAGTTCAATATTTCGGCACCCTGGGCACACATCCTGGTATTCGGATTTCCCGCGTCTACTAGTGTACGCGAACAACATAGTGTCATACGGTTTTACTGGCTATGTTCACAAACTGCATGGAAATTCAGCTTTTTCTCAGATGCCGCGGCCTCTAAACTTTTGATTCCGACTGTACAACCAATGCTAAATATCGCTACTAATTACCAGGGCACTGTTGAATGCTGTGGTATTGTATTTGGACTACACTACACTTCATGGTTCTTATAGTGCTTCAAGCATTTTTTTTCCTTAAGGCAAATGTACAAGTAAAAAAAAAATTATTTTCTGAAGTATGGATGTTTATGCCCATTTCATGCCCAGATAGTTGTACCTGAGCATGTACATACCTCTTGGTGGAGCTGGAGAAAATTCCATGGCCACCATAGCAGTTCCCTTATGTTTTCTTTCATTTTGGCCACAAGTTCAGCATGTGGCCACTGCTGCCACACTCTGATGGTTGTGGGCCGCTAAAACACTCATGTGCCATTCTTCAGGTGGACATTAAAGAACCTAGGGTTCTCATATGTGTTACTTTTGCATTCCTGACTAGGTGCTGTATATGCAGTGGTGATTAACTGGAGGCACACAGTGTTCATTCTGAGAAGCAATTCTTACTTTAGAAGTTGTTGCACTGATTGATGAGGTATCATTCATTTCTCCAAATGCTTTGCTAGGTCATATACGTATGGAGCAGGCTGTGTTGCAGGCATTCACAGATTCTCACACACTTTTCCAGCCTCCCGATGTGGACAAAGATGACCCCTTTGGAGACAATGAGGATGACAACGTGCGGGAGATTGCACGGAAGTTTGAGGAAAAATATGTGAGTCGTAGCTAAGCTTTGTACCATGTGCAAGGAGTGAGCAGCTCCTGCTCTTCCACAGGGATCAAAACACGGGAAGAAGAGGCGCAAGGGTAGGATTGCCTGGGAGGACTACGTTGATCGAGGAATGGGCTACGATGAGACGGACCCTTTTATTGATAACGGAGAAGCGGTGAGTAAACTGTGAGGGAAAATAAAATGCAAGTCATACGCAGGAGGGATATCGTGGTTTTATCATGTCAATAGTGTGAGTCATCTACCACGGCTGTCATGTTTGCTTGTTCCATGCACAGAGTTCTTAAATAAGCAAGCAGCAGAAAGCAGCATAAATGCAAGTCTTATGTGTACTGTTATGAAAGAAAAGTTTGAAATGAATCCTTGGTGAAAGATGTAGTGCTGGCTATACTGTCCATTGTGGTGCATTGCTTTCTGCATATGGAAATATTTTGACCATGAGCAAAGCAGATATCTGCGCAGTGAAGTGCTTTTGTTCTGGAGTTGCACAAGTTACATATAGTGTATTGTGCGTCTATAAAAATATGTACATCTGCAACATGGTATGTGTACATCTGCAACATGGTCCATTACACATGCATCGTGCCAGGGTTCGTACACCTCCCTGAAGTTCTGTTTCTGAGATAACCCCTGGACCGATGTCAATGAAATTTGTTGCATTTAAGAGAGAAAGTTAAATTCTAGTGACTGTTGGAATAGAATTGAATTTGAGAAAAAGATCAAGGGCCCATGAAGCTCCTCGAAAATAAATGTGCTTGAATTCCTTGAAAATTGGGCCTGGGAGCGACTTTTAAACATTCAGAGTACTGGAAAATTTCAAATGAGAAGTGTCTGTTTAGAAGGGAAGTGCCTGGAAATCAGGAGTGTCCATTGGGAAATGAATCTAGATATTTTCAGTGCCCTTAAGAGGAAGCTTTAGATCGGTGCTCCTATCCAAATACATGTAAAAGCAGAATTTGTTTTTCTCGGCAACCACCGCACCAAATTTGACGAGGTTTGTTGCATTTAAAAGAAAAACTTAAAATCTAGTGACTGTTGGTTTTGAATTTTTGATTTATGTTGCCAATTCTTGACTAAAATTGACAAAAATTGAAAATTTTTAGAAAATGAAGCTATCATGTTTACAACTCTGTAACTCAGCAAGGAAAAATGATATCACAATTTGGTGAATTCTATCTTATAGTACATATAAAGTGGTCAAAATTGATATGTTACACATAAAGCTAAATAAAATTGAGTAATATGGAAATACAGCTTTTGCAGAACCCTTGTACACAACGTAACAAATTCACATAAGATATTAATTGACATATGGAATTTGTCCGCTTTGAATGATCTAATGGATGCCTTTTACAGAACCACGATATCTTACTGATGCAGAGCTATGAATTTGGAAACTTCGTGCTTCTATTTTTTTTTTCGTACTAGTAAATTCTTTGAAATTCTTTTAACATAATTAACGCCCCAAATTGAAATTCTGCTTCCAACAGTCACTAGAATTGAACTTTCTCTCTCAAATGCAACAAATTTCATGAAAATTGGTCCAGGGGTTATCTCAGAAAAGCGATTTTGCATTTTACATGTATTTGAATAGGTCGCATCGGAGTTGGGCCCGAGCTAAAGCTTCCTCTTAAGTAATGCAATCTTGCATCTCTGCAGCCACTAACAAGAGGCTTGTTAAAATTGCCATTGCCCTCATGGAGCCAGGAGAAGCCAGATCAAGCGACCAGGCTGTATCCCCATTTTGGTTGTTTTGCTAGTTGGTTCACATTGCAGCCATTGTGGCTTCATGTTCAAGTTTAGAGCTCTAGAAATACTGGCTCATTCTAAGCATGCTTACGAAAGTCAGCTTTGAATAGCCACCTCAAAAGCTTCAAGCCTGGGTCCTACTCGGCAGCTAGTTAGCTGCAAGAAATTTTGAGATTTCACTATTAAGAAAAAAGTTTAATTCTGGTGTTTTACATGCCCAAAGCCGTGATCTGATTATGAGGCCCACTATAACAGAGACTCTGAATTAGTTGAAACGATCTGGGGTTCTTTAAGTGCACCTAAATTAAAGTGCACAAATACTTGTGAGTGTCGCAGACATCATAATGGGGCCTCCACAACCTCGAACTCGGCAGCACAAATCCATATTTACTATTTTTCCATGTATTCGTATAAATAAGGTTTGTTTCTCCCTTGAATTTGTCGTTTGGCATCCTTAAAACACTTAAATTGTCCTTGAATTTTGAAGTTGAATGTTCTGTACGAACCCTGTGGTGTTCATATTATTTTGCTTATTGAATTTAGAGTGCAGAGCCGGGACGGTGTAATGATTCTATGCCAATGCCGTTCCTTTTTGCGCTTCATCAGTATTCAAAGTGGTACTCTACATGTGTTATCAACTGCATGCACCAGTCGCAGCTGTGTTCAATGGATGCAAGAATGATCTGGGCAGTGCTGTATCAGGTGCAAATCTCCTTCCCCCCGATAGCAGCAGGGAAAAAAAAGGCAACTGCAGCAGTTGGGCTGCTTCTTTTGTTGTGTTGCACTAGTTGCACATATCTGCATAGTCTCACAGGGTGTCTACCTACCGGGAAAACCGGGAATTCTCAGGGAATTTGAATAGCCTGAAAATACTCAGGGAAAACTCAGGGAATTTGTGCTTCTATCAGGGAAAATTACCTGTAACTTTACTGAAAGGGAACGAAAGTCGTGTTAATGCTGGCTCCACTAAAAGAGGAATCGCAAAGAATCGTCATTGACGCAGTGTCATCGGCATGATGTATTGCCAGAGTAGTTAACGACCGATTTTCCAGATGCCAGATTTTTCGAACGTGCCCGATAATTCGCCCGACTTTGCGGCACCACCACGTATTCCATATAGTCAATGTATATTGCCCTGACTGCAGGTCTGAAATGGCATTAATCGAAGCCACCACCGCGGCCATTTTTATCATCTCGCCGCCTCGAACTGGCACTCTCGCACGCAGATCCGCTGGCAGCCGTAGCCACTACCGCGGTAACGTTAAGCCTAGCTGCTTCTACGTTCGCTATTAAAGGGCCCCTGAAACGGTTCGGATAAATTTTGTAGACACGTAGGGTACAGCTTAAGTAGAACATTCGCACCACAATTTAAGTGAAGCATTACGTATTAACGGAGCTACAAGTGATTAGAAGTTACCCTCCTCCCCAGCCATGCTTTTCCTCCTCAACTCGTTCGCCGAGCGAGCGGGGTTAAGCTCCGCCTTCACTGGTCCTGCATCACGATGCGACGTCACATCGTCCACTTCCGGTTGTTTTGAAGCCCGTCCCCGTCCGCGCGAAACCTCTCCGCTAGTCGCTTGCCTGTCGACCCCAAGCGAGAGCTATCGAAGCAGCGTGCGTTGCGAGCATTCTGTCGTAGCGCCGAACCTGTCTGGTATTCCGTTAGCCACAGGCAAGCTGGTCATATCGGCAAATGACTGGAGGCATAAACTCAAGCTGATGAAGGAACTTTGGCGCAGACGTACGTGAGCGGCCTGATCGGTCTGCACGGTCCAGACACTTGTTGGCGCAGCGCTTAACCAGCCAAACAAAGCGCTAATATTGCTCTAACCAAGTGTAAAACATTTTAAACATTTACAAAAACAACGTGTTGATGATTACACTCCTGCGAAAAATACGCACCGGCAGCAAAAAAGAATACGCTTCGTTGCTGCTACTGTGTATGGTTGAGCTCTATGCCACCAGGTGGCTGCACCGTGCAGACCATTCACCTTTGCCCTTCTGCTCATCTCGGCTCATCCCGTTACGGCACAGTCAAGCGGCCAGACCCTGTCCCCTTGCGCTTACGTTTGCCCTAATACGGGACTCGCGAAACGCTAGTGCTTTAGTAATCTTCCGGTGTAAAGTGACGGCCACAAATGTGCAAATCCTGGCGCCGATCGGATAGCGGCAGTCTGCTGATGCGCAGCAGCCAGTTCGCTCGTACGCTGCCCTGCAGAGGGACACGATGTCGCAGCTTGACATATTGCC
Organism: Dermacentor albipictus; assembly: GCF_038994185.2. Classification (NCBI taxonomy): domain Eukaryota; kingdom Metazoa; phylum Arthropoda; class Arachnida; order Ixodida; family Ixodidae; genus Dermacentor; species Dermacentor albipictus. The sequence continues at coordinate 71,767,542 of NC_091823.1, read as the reverse complement.
AGTCGCTACGTTTGCAGTCCACAAGGCAACAAAGTCGAATCATAGTGCTCGCGAAAAGACTGAGACCAACTCTGACCGCGGAGCTCTCGTCAAAATGGAGTACGTTGTAACACAAGCAGACGACACTTGCTGTGTGCCGGAAGTGCTTAAGTGTACTGAAAAATTGTTCTTGTGCATTCTCTTTCTGCTACTTTCTCTTTATAAAAACAAATTAACTAACATTCCAACTATTACGAAGATCATTTGTTTACCATAAAGTTGGAAAAATTATCAATCACGCGCCCTGGTCAGCCAATCGGATAGCTCACCCCACTGACGTCATATGGGTTATTTCGGTCATATGGGTAGGGGCGGCTTAAAATTCCGCCGAGCAGTGCGCTGCGATCGGCAGCGATGTGCATTTTTAAAACCTTATAATAAATTACACGCTTTACGCAGAGCACTTAGATGTGTCAAGTAATGATCAGAAGGACCTACACGACTCGGTACGTTTGTAGAAAATCGTCAAAAGCGTTTCAGGGTCCCTTTAAGCTTCTTGCCCTGCGGTGCCGTGTTTTTCATTGAAAGAATTCGCCGCTGTCTGCAATGGCACCGACTCCGCATTTGTAATCCTCGCGATTGGCTTCGAAGCTCGCAGAGCACACCGCGTTGCGTAATGCCAGTCACCGAAAGTTAGTTTCGCCTCAGTACAGTAGTGCTAGGCAGTGAAGCATAACAAGGGTGGGAAGGAGCAATTGTCACGGGACACAGTATGCATTCCTTAATTATACACGCGTGCACCCCCGTCTCATGTCAAAGTGCGAGCACCGATATGCATAATAAGTGTGCTGACAGGCTTTAAGAGTTTTTTTCGGACGTGCTTGTGGCAATTTTAGCCCTTAAGGGCAGTTAAAGGCATGCATTCATTTTTTTTCCGGATAGCCATATTTTTCGGATGTTTTTTGCGGCCCCTAGCGAGTCCGAAAATGGGACGTTGACTGTACAACTGACCAAGAGGATGCTTCAAATGATCCATGGGGTGAAAGGGTGGTGGCAGAAGGAGGATGAGAACCGAAAGGACCGACAAACTAAGGCAGGAAGCGTGCCGCCGCCTCTTTGAAGGAGCTTGAGCTCAAAAAACAGTGTTGGCTGATGCCGAGATGCAGGTGTCCCTCATGCAAACCAGAATAAACTCTTTAAAGCAGTGAAACCCAACACTGAGATGTTGTGTATGGGCTGAGAGTATGTCACGACTGTTGAGGTTGACTTCCCAGCTGCAGAGAGAGAATCTTGATTGTGACAAAGTTCAGGCCTCATACCGATGAGCTTGCTATCAGTTGATAGAAATATCTCATATTCAAAAATATTTGCTCGTGTATGCATCTCCTTTTCATTCGTATTTGAAAATGTTCGTCTCAATTTGGAATGGGTTTTACCACTTCTTTCGCTGTGCATTTTACTAACACCGTCCTTCTGTTTTGTTTTTAAATAAAATAGATATTACTTCTTACTATTCAAATCGGATTGTTATTTTTTTGTTTCAGCATGCTTACTAGAGAGTGACAGCATTCGTGCAACATGGTGTCAGCCTCTCTTGACATATTAAAACAAAGTTCTGGCTCATTCAGGGAATTTTGCAAAGGTGCTCAGGGAAAACCTGGAAAAATCAGGGAATTTGGAAATGTCAACTTCGTAGACACCCTGGTCTCATTGTGTCCTTGACTCACACTATTCAACAATTAGTGGCATAGAATCCAGTGGAAGGAATTGAAACATCATACCGGCCCACATCACTTGCAGTGATAGCCTTAGTTATAATTATTGTTGTCTTATGTTAATTCTTGTAGTATTCTGTATTCTGTTCTGTGTTTGTTTCAAATTTATTTTCAGCATTATCAAGAACATTTGTTCATAATATACATTTGTTCACATCCATTTGTCCATATTCCACATTTCATTCGTAGAGCTAGGCTTTGTGCTCGTGCTGCTGTACAGAACATTGCGGATCCACAGTATTGTGATTTGTCTGTCTGTATGGGCAGTTCTTTTTTTCCTTTTCCATAATTTTGGCTGCCTGGTAACTAGGAGCAACTGTACCTTGCTCTAACAGCTGCTGTGCAGGGGACATCTGTTTTCAGTGAAGCATTTAGAAGCAATAGCTAGTGGGTGTAGTTGTTTCCAAAAATATTGCCTTCATAATTTTCGAATATATGTAATTCTTAAACAACATCTTAGTGATGTATGCCCGGCCTATAAGTTTGGTAGGTTGGTCTCTCTACTCGAATCAAATTATGTTTGAATCTGAAGCTGAATTTAAGCATTAATATCAACAGACAATTTTTCATATTTATTGCTAAACACCAAGAACTAGGGTCCTCTTCAAGTAGTAATGAGACTGTACATAGATTGGTTTTTATTTGTAGTTACTGCGCTTACTTATAGTTTAGGGGCTGTAGTAGTAATTTGTCAGCAAAATATTTGGGTGCCTTTCTGCTAATGACAGTTTAGTCGGTTGTGCAAACACGAGTGGTAAAATGCATTTGAATTAGAGTAAGATGATGAATACTTCAGACTTGCTTTCAATGTGCCAGGTTAGTGGAAAAAGTATCACATGTATTGTTTAAGATTGTGCCTAGCTATTCCTTCCTTTCTTCACCCATCTTGTAATACCTTAATTGTTGTACTAAGCAGCCACAGTAACAAACTGATTGAAGCAATGTGCAGTGCTGCATCTAGCTCGTTGCGGGCTTGTACCTGATTTTGTATTCAGAACGTGCTACTTATGAACATGACCATGTATGCCACCTGAATTAGCCTTACTGCAAGAATATGTCTGTCTGGTGTTATGTGTAGCACTTGATCACAAAGGTCTATCTTATTTTTGCCCTTTGAACAGTACGACGAGCTGGTGCCATCGACGTTGACGACAAAGCACGGTGGCTTCTACATCAACACAGGAGAACTGGAGTTCCGGACGCCCTCTGGCTCCGATTCTGAAGACTTTCAGGGGGAGACCAGGCCACGGCAGGGCAAGAGGGGCCCTAGAGAGGGAGGCGCCCGGCGGGGACCCAAGCCTCGTGGTCCACGGCCAAAGCACCTTCGCGATTCACTCGCTACCGCAAACAGTGGCATCGCCGAGGCTATAGAATCCGTGGTTCGCGGGGGCGGTGCTGCCGTGGTCGTTGAAGAAGTAGTGAGTGGTGGTGGTAGCAGCAGCAGCAGCGGTGGCGCAAGCACTGGGGACGACCCTGTTGGACCCATCTCGTCTGACGTCCAGTGTCCGCGCCTTCCCGACAACCTCCCTGTCGAACTGGAAAATGAGGTGCGCCGTCTGAAACGTGCTGCAGCCTTGCGCTCGACCGAGGGCAAGTGCAAGTTCTTCCGGGGCCATGTGAATCAGCTGCTACTGAGCGTGGAACTGAGGGCGCGTGAGCTGGGGCCTGGGCAGCGTCAGCTGGTGTATGCGCACCTTGCCAACTTCCTGCCTTGCACTAAGGAGACGCTGCTGAAGCGAGCCAAGAAGCTACGCCTCGACCAAGAGGACGGGAGGCTGGGTGAGCCGCTACGGAGACTGAAAGAGGCCCTGGATGCTGGGGAGGGCCTTGGTGATGGCCGTCTCCGCGAGGCTTTGTGTGAGGTTGTGCGAATAAAACTGCGCTGCTACGAGCTTTCCAAGATACGCACTCAGTCAGCGGAAGAGTACCTGCGCCGTTTTCTGGACACGGAAGTGTGCCCACTGTGGCCTGCGAACAGTCCTGTGACTGCCAAGACCCTCTTCCGTGAGAGCCGGCAGGTCCATGGCCATCTCACGTGAGTGCTTTTTGAAAAGGCTGGAAGGGATCGGTCTGATGATGAGCTGAGAGTCGCATGCACTTGCTTCCTATTGTTTTTACTGCATTTTTATTTGGTGTTTATACTTTATTGCTGTGTTTGAAATAAAATGTTTCGGTCAGCCTGCTGCAGCTAGTTCTGGTTTGTACGAAATAAAATTTTTTGGGAAGTCTGCAGCAGCTAACACTTTGTTTAAATTCCTGCTGCATTTGAAACTCTCTGCCCACTTTACAGTTATATTGAAATCTGCAAACACATTGTGAAAGAAAAAGTACCACAATCTTCACACCTGCACATTATTATTTACCTTGCAACAAAAATTCAGTGTATTTGGCATTGCTTCATGTCATACTAGAAATGCATTCATACGTTGTGCTGCTGTCAAGTTAGGACAGCTGGTTAAATTTTTGCCTCTAGAAAATGAACAAAAGCATGTTGGGAACAAAAAGAAAAAGAAAAATGAAGTTGCAAAATTTCCTAGCTACAGCTGTGAGATTCAAATTGGTTTCCGAACAGCTGTGGGTTCTGTTCATTCCTCGAGCTTGCCTTGCTTTCTTTGAAGCTATCATTAAGGTTCAAATTTGTCTTCATGCAAGACGAATAGTATTAGGAGTCATGTAAATGCATGATCATTTTATTGTAACAAAAAAAGCAATGGTTTGTCAAATGCAATGTCAAGTACTTAGTGCCGAACTTAATTAGGAGAGAATGTGAACTGATGCAGTAAAAGAGGCTGTCTCAATATAAAGTGTTCTGCTGCTTAGTCAAGTGAAAGATTTGTTGCACCATGGGCATATGTGCCCATTCTAAATTCTTAAAAGAATTTCGCAAATTTGGGCTTGTTCTATGATATTATGAATGCTGCGTGAAGTTCCACAAGAAATGAATTCTGTTCGCAAAAATGTATTAAAGCTCTTAAATGATGGGGTAGCATAAGATTACAAAAAAAAATTTAAAAACCGTGCATGCAAAACCACCCTGCACCACCCTCTTGTGTCAGAGTACGGCGCTTTCACCGAGCAAGTATATTCTGAAAAGTTGCTTAAGTTAGCACAATCAGCAACAGCTAAGTCGAGAAAGTCACTGTGATCTTAAAAACATGTTGCTTGTCAGTATCTCCTGTTGCACATTAGGTGCTGCTTGTGTGCTGGCATATAATGGTGTGCTGTCCCCCCCTCCCCATGTCGTCTTTACAAGATCTGTTCAAATTTTTAGGTTCACAGGTTAGCAGATATGTGATGAAACCGCCATGCTGTAGGAGGTGATCCAGTGAAAGCTTTTTTTGCTGTGACAGCAGTTACGAGCTAGTAAATGTCTGCCCAATCCAACCTCTATACAGGTTCACACCAGTGAAGTGTGTCAAGCCAGCCTTCTTATTGTTCAACATGTGCACGAAGGCTTAAAAAAGCATCAGTCAGGAGCAATCTGCTTATGGTTTGCTTTATGCCATGTTTGATTCTCATAAATTTGGCAGGAATTGAAGAACAAAAGGCATTAAGATGGTGCTACCTCGTGTGGAGGTTTTGTAACTGTGCAGTTTGAAAAAGCTGTAAAAAGTAAATAAGAGGACAAAAGATTGGAGGGAATTGCTAGAAGCAGAGGAAAGTGTCGGCAAGGTTTAAGCATTACATAGCATGAGGAGGACAAACTTCTGTCACTGTAAGTGGACTGGCGGTAGCATAAGTTAGTCTCTGGGTTATTTCTTTTGAATATTAGTGATGGGACTTTTTAATTGTTGAATGCACATGCACTCTTGAGCATTTTAGTGTCAAGTGAAATGGCAGCTAATGATGCAGTATTGCTAAAATAAAAATAAGTTGTTTTGGAAGATTATTTCACCTGTAACATTTCATGGGAACCATCAGCAGGAGCCTTTTCTGTATGTACAGTCAACAGCAAAAGTTTGCGGGATGTGGTTTCCCTTTCAAATGTGAATTCCTGAACTGTAAAGGCATGTCACTTCGTATTTAATGAATCACTCTGCAGGTGGCGAAGGCTACTACATGCTGGAACATGTAATTCGAGGCTGTGTGACCATGCTTCGCGAGAATTCAGCTTCTTGGCAGATCCTGCGTCCCGTAAACATTTGCGGTTGACTGTACATATCAAGATTCACGACATTTGCATAATCATTCTTCTGAAAAATAAAAGAAAGGAGCTGTACAAATAGTTCCTGATAATACACCTTTGGCTGCTCTTATAATTAGCATTTATGCGTATTTGGCAATATGGATTTTGTTATTGATGTTAACCCATTACTCATGAAGCAGGACCACCAAGCTTGCATTAGCTTGCCTCTAACAGCATTGGATTGGATTAGTTTTCCAGAAAACTATGTTTGGGATATGCTTTGCATCATGAGTGGAAATTGTAAAAAGAAGTAAATTGATGTAATTTACAGCAGTAACATTTGCTGCCTTCACAGAACAAAATATTTGTATTCTGTCTATAACATGTTGTGCTTTCTGCTTCAGAGTCAATGCTGCAGCAATTTCCAAGCCGATTTTTTGTTCTTTTTAATTTCTAAATATGAAGCTTTCTAGATTTAGTGCATCATGATGAGGTTGCAGATACAGTGTACTTTTGTGCTCAGATAATATTGCATTAAACTCCATGTCAAAAACATGAAGAGCAAACATCCTCTTTGCAATTTACTATACGTGTTGAAGCATGGCATGTTTATAAATGTTTGGGCAGCTGCTTTTCATAGAACCCATCCCTCCTCATCCTGGTCATGGTTGCTTGCATTATTGGAACTTGACTCGGGGGAATCAAAAGTATATTTGCCTATGCAGCAGCTTGCTGCATAATCATGCTGCCACTGCTACGAGGTTAACCTTGGCTTCACTGCATCCCTCGCAGCATCTTAGCTCCTGTGCTGTCAGATGTTGCTAATTGATGGAATGATATGGCAGAGTCATGTGGTTTGTAGTGTTTGAAGTAATTAAGATGCACTTCTGATACTTGGCTCGAGATAATGTATGTGACTGTTCTCGCAGCCTGGCAGATATTATGCGTCGGAGACCACTTGTTAGTCCTGAAAACAGGAGCAACCAACTTTATAGCATTGCTGTACCATTAAGCAGCTCATGACAAACACTAATATGTGAACAGAGAGAAAGGACTTGAAGAGTGTTTGGTTTCGGGATAGTTGCACAGAGGTTATATAAAATGAAAACAGCACAGAGAACGAGAAAAGAAAATGATACAGATTGGTGGGCCGAATAAAGCTTCCTGCAATGGCATTGTAAACCTTCACAAAGTTATTTTTGTTCCATGGCGACCTTATCTCGCCATAACTAGAATGATCTTTTGCCCGGTGTGGACACTCAGCATCAATTCTTACCTCCCCTATTTTCTGTATCTAGCTGATTTGTATAGGCACAGCTGCAGCACAAGCTCATTTCCATGGCCAGCACTATTGGGCAGCTCACATGCTTGGCTGTATTAATGAGTGTGCTGCACCAATCACTGCTCCCCCCCTCCGTTGTATGCTTAAAGGACAGCAGACACAAAGACGTGGTGAGAAACTGTTACTAGCACTGCATTTCTTGGGCCATCCTTTTTATTTGAAAACTAGTATTGTGCCTCTATGCAAGGAAGAAAACGAATTTAGCATGGTGCCTGCAACTGTCATGCCAGATCAGAGGCGACAAGCCATCACTGTGCATGGCATGCTTGCCTTGTGTTACTCTATAGAGTTCCATTCAGACAGGCGGCTCTAAGTTGCCAGTGTGAAGAGCTGCCTGGCTTTCGCTATTGCATGTGAATTGCATAACACATGAGCTGATCACGCATTGGGGTGTCCCTTGACTGCACATTCATTATCACCTGTTTTTCAATGAACTGCTCCCATTTCAGTAGTGGTTCTTCAGCTACTAATATACCTGGTGTTTGTTTTTTTAGACTATACAAAATTTTAGAAATTGCCTGTGGACAATAGCACAATTCTAATCCTTGAATAGGATTACTTTGAGAGGTGGACATTACTTCCACAAGAAATCAAAATGCATAATTGACTTGGTAATTAAGTTTTCAATTAATTAGTTTACAGCATATATTGTTTCAATTAATTATGGCCGGTGAGTTTTCACCGCAAGTGTGACAGCACATATCTTGAAACTGGTGCCGTCTTCAGAATTCATTTCAAGTGTACATGTCTTGAAAGCTCACCATCTATAATTAGTAAATTGCAATATGTGCTAAAAATAATTAGCAAAACATAATTAGTGAAAATACGCTAGTTAGTTGATGACTCACTTGATTTCTCGTGGCAGTAATGTTCATCTCTTTGAGTACTCTAGTTCAAAACTTAGAATTGTGCTATCTGCTACCGGCAATTTTTAAAATATTCTGTGTAGTCTAAAAAACACGGTATATAGGCAGTTAATTACATTAAATTCAGATATTGATAATTGAACTAGAATAGGCATTCAATATGGGGCCAGTTAGTGTTGCCTTCTTCAGAAAAATTGTGGTGCAAAGACATCGCAAACATGACATGGTGCTTTGTTTGGGACCTCTAGTTTTCACATTCACTTAGTTGCAAGTTGCAGCTTTGTCCTGCACATATATGCTGTGCTCTGTTTATATCTTTTCCTATGCCAGGATTTGTCCTAAAAAAAATGCTGACTTTTCATGCCAGGAGTGTAATGCTTGCGTCCAGCTCCTATAGATTGCAAGGCCAGACTATGATCATTCTTCAAGCCTCCCCATTGCTGATGCCTCTCCCAAGGTGTATTCTCGTACTGTGTAGCCTGTTCTTAACTTAGGTCAAGCATAGTGCTGCATTTGTTGTCCAGTTACGACTGTATTGCAACTTTGAAAGCTTGCTGTGTCAGGCTTTTCTGGAGCTTTCATGGCTGCACTGAGTTGGTATATTCTGAAGAACAGATAGCAAAGCTGAAAATGGAATTGGAAAATGGTGGGATGTCTCAGTACTTTGCAAGGTGCTGAGATGCTGTGCTGCTTAGAACTAATAAAATCTAGTAATGCATGCAAACAGGTAGGCATGCATAATCTAATAAGTGGCCATATAATGTTGAAGAGATTTGAGAGATCGGAAGGTAGGAGCGTGCTTTATCAGTGGGCCTAGAGCGCATCAGCATGTCAAAAATATCAAGCAAATATTATATACCATAGCAAATAGGAAATAAAGCTGACATGTAGCTTGTGCAAATGTAGCTGCATAAAATGTTTAGGTCTTTATAAAAGTGGCCCAGCACAATTGTCAGCCTAGGGCTATGCTCTAAAAACAGCTTTACTTTGTGTATATAGTCATCACTGCTTCTTTCTGTTGAGGTGTCCTGCGGCTTCATGGAAGCTTCGAGCTTTCAATTACATTCACTTTTTGTAAACAAGAGCTCTATGATGTCACTAGTAGGCAGTTGCACAGGCGTTGGCAATATTTCTGTTGAAACAACTGCATTTGGTAGCCGCAATAATCTGCAGCTTAGGCAGCTTTTTTTTTTTTTTTGGTGGTGCAATCAGAAGCTTAAAATGTTTAGGAATATGGCATGCATTTGGCAGGACTGGCTTGCAGGTTGATGTTGATAGTGCTAGGGAAAAGTGGTAGGCAGTGGGGGCAAGCAGTGCATCTCATGTCAAGGCTGTGCAAGCATGTGTCCTGTACTGCTCTTTGGAATATATGACCATGCACACACATTCATTAAGATCCCCAGTCCGCAGTTTACATGGCATTAGCTTTAGTGAGCCTGTGTTGCCCCTGAACAATGTTCCAGGTTTTCACATTAGGCATGTCGCAGATTACTTTGCGTTAAAAAAAATGTTGCTGTTTAAGGACATCTATATTTTATGTGTTAGGATGTTGGGCATGTGGCAGTTTAAGGGATGTGGGGAGCATCAGTATGAGTTTGCATTCACCTCTTGTCGGCCAGCATGCATAACCGATATCCAAACTCTAGCTTAACCTTGTTGAGCATGTTGGGTGCCATCGCCTGTGCTGCACAAAAGTCCCTCTGGAGGTGCCAAAATATTGGGTGGCTCTGCATGTGCATTATTTCCTTTTATGTTCTCTAAATAAAATATTACAAGGTATTGGAGGAGACTGGTGCAGTTTTTGAAGGAAGTTACCACGAAAAACCTGCATTGGAGGCCTCTAGTTGACAAATGCAGCCTGCAAGGCCATTGTGATTAATTCATGTGTAACAGTAATGGAGCACCATTGCTAATGTGTATGCAAGAGCACATGTGTAATTCAGGCATTGTCTTTTTTTTCTTACTTTTGTATCCCAGGTTAAAACCTCGCAAGCCATCACTTCTTCCTGGCTCAGCTCTCCGCAAGATGTCTAGCCACATTGACACTGGCAGAGAAAGCCCCAGTACACCACCTACGCCACTGACCATTTCCTCATCACCATCGGCATCAGCTGCTCCCACATCCCTTGCATCACCACTCACGCCTGTCTCTACACCAGTCTCTACCACGCCTGCCCCACCACCTCCATCCTCTACACCCACACCTACACCACCAGTAGTGTCGTCTCCAGCACCCACAGCTACCTCTGTCCCCACTTCGGTCATCCTGCAGTCTCCGGGAAGGCCTCCATCAGCAGATGCACGGCCACCTCACAGCAGTCCCTCGAAGCCCTTTCTGGCTTCGCAGATGCTTGACCGTATAATTACTGCCAGCCTGGGCAACTTCCCCAGTTCAGGAGGTGAAGCGAGCGTCCCAGCGACCAGCTCTCGCCACCTGGATAGCAGTGGTTCCAAGCTTGAAGCAGGAACCTGCCAGCCCAAGGTCCACCCACACCTCGCCCGTACAGCAACATCAAGTACGTCCCTGCGGCTGACTCATTCCTATGGCTTCATGGAGGCCTTCAAGCGTACTTTGGAGCAAGGGGAGCCCCCAAGCAATGCAGGAGGCACCCCTTACTACAAGCCAGACAACCTGGAAGGCATGAAGGGCTTCCCTTACCCCGTAGGCTACTTGCCCAGGACATCAGCGGCAACCCTGCCCTCAGAGCGGCCACGCCCACACCTTAGTGTTGCCCAGCAGCCACAGCCACAGCACTGGCGCCAGCGGCCATCCTACCCGTCCCCCTCAGCCAGCTACCCGCCACCTCCGCGACCTTACCCCTTTCCGTCCCAAAGCCACCACGGGTCCAAGGGTGCCAGCCAGGGCCAAGGTCATGTTTCATGAGAAGCTGCTCGAGCAAGCAGCATGTGCATGGCATCAATTACAGAGAACAAGCTTCACTATGTCACAGGCAGCATCTAGCACCTCAAGAGAAGCCTCCCGTGTCCAAACTCTGCTGGGAGGTTTTGCAAACTGTGATGGGATCTTCCAGCATGCCTTTGCAGTTCCTTAGAAACTCTGTAAATGTATTGTGCAAGAAACAACGCCTTCTGTGCACCATAGTTACTGTTTCTGTGTGTGGGACACATCTAGGTCCCTTAGGCCTGCCACATACAGGCCTGTAGACTATTGTGGAGTCATTACAAGAATTTTTAGAGTTTTCTCGCATTGTGGAAAGCAACAGACGTGTAGAGTTTCTTCAAAAATAGGTTCAAAGATTCCACAGCAAATCATGCCTGCTTCAGTGCTTACGATATTTAAAACTACTGTGCAGAGCAACGATGCAGGAAAGGAAGGAGGAGGGGCACATGTGTTACGTGCCATGTCTAGTGTCTTGTTAAGCACCTGAAAAGGTCCGCTTAGTGTTTTTGTATTTGAATGCAGCCAGTTTTTTTCATTATTGTTCAGAAGCTAAAAGGAGCATGATGAATTGTATAGAACTATGTAAACATTTATGCACTTTAATAGCACCTCATCTGTTGTGAAATGTTGCAAGATTTGTTTTATATAAGTACACCGTGTAAAAAATAAATATGACAGAATGTGAATGCAACTTTGAAAATGAAAGACAACCGCTGTGTGACTTGTATCCTTTGTTCGATACCTGAGTGTGATTGACATCTGCTGGAGAACGGTCGCACACACAGCTTTGCACGCATTCTGTTAAAAACAGATGTATACATGTCGCTGTATTTTGTTATTCGTTTATACAGCAACGGCACAGAAGCGAGTAGGGAGCTTTGCCACGAGGCACTCAAAGTCTGCTGCTTTCATTTGGGGTAGTCTCCAAGAATTATCAACACTCATGAGCTCTACAAAATCATTGCTGAAGCTTTGTGTGTGTGCATGGAATAAAGACGATAAAGAATAAGTTGTAGCAGTTAGGCAGAGAACATCTGCATAACGTGGAATAGGACTGACCCCTGAAAATGCATCATTTGCATCATTTTTCCTCTAGCATTCTGGTAAGTTAGTTGCTCTGGCCTGTGAAATGTGCCATCTTGCAAGAAAACGTGGGGGGGGATGGGGCTGAGTGCATCCTTTGGGAAGAGTTATTAACACTGTTACAATTAGTATTCAAGTGGTAGTGCATGTGCAATTTGGTAATGGGAAACGGCGCGCTCATGGCAGCACGTTGTGTTGCTTGAAGGACACAACCTGGTGACTAAACGGTAGAAGTGGAGCGGAGTCCGAAGCATATGTTTCTATATTGTGCATGATATGCTTCTAGCTCCCGTTGTCAGCGGCCGTCGAGTGACATTGAGCCCTTATCCGGGCCAGTTGGCGAGAATAAATCGAGATTATAAGGGCAACCAGCCACAACATAAAATAACGCGGTCTCTGGCCTCCAACCTTTTGCGCAGGACCACATTGCATAGGCTAGTTACTGCCCAAACAAGTTACAAAAATATTGCTTCGAAGTTTTGTTCGTCATTTCCAGCGGGCGACATTCAAAAGCCAGTTCCGCCGTCCGGGTTGCGCGTCATCTCGAGAGATGACGCCATGCTGCGTGGCAAATTAGAGTCGCTGGAGCTCCTTCAGGCGCTTGTACCAAAACGTTGCATATCGGCTTAGCGGTTATGGTGTTGCGCTGAGCACATTGTCGCGGGCATCAAATCCCGGCCGCGCTGGCCGCATTTCGATGCAGGCAAAACGCAAAAACGACCGTGTCCCGTGCATTGGGTCATTGGGGGCTCTATGGGCATTCCCATGCATGCCACAGCGCAGCAGCGCCGGATTTCCCTCTAGGTAATTTAGTGACAAACTCCATGGTTACAGACATGTTTCCTACAAGAATTAATTAATTTTTGTAGGAAACTTTATGGTTACAGATCCCCTGGTGGTCAAAGTTAATCCATAGTCAATCTGTAGTCGCCCACTACGGCGTGCCTCAGAATCAAATCGTGGCTTTGGCACATAAAATCACAGAATTCAATTCATTCTTCTAGCTGGGCAGTGCGCTCTGTCTCCCTGACGTCTTTCGCTGCCTGACGTGCTGCGTTCACCCGGTTTTCTGCTAGCTGGGCAGCGTCAATGTGGACCAGTGCACAAACATGGCTTGGGGCCACGTATGTCACCCTAAGACGTTGGCCCAAGCAAGAGGCCCGGCCATAGAGTTTATTTATTTAGACACTCTATGGGCTCGACCTTCTGCCGACTTTCCGACTTGACCAACTGTTGCCCATAGAGTTTCTCACTATCAAGACCTACTGGAACTACAGACCTGCACACATATTATGGGAGCAGCTTGCGCCCACTTTCGTTCAACCGACGGCCGTAGGTGGCGCTTTTATAGCCTGTTCGCCTGTTCGTAGAGCTTAGTAGCGCAACCCACCACCCCGTTCCAAAGGGGACGCTCATAACATCCATCCATCCATCCGTCTGCTACGCGGTCATTGTAGTTGGTAAGTTAGTACAATCTAGTAGCGTTGAGTTAGTACGGCAGCTGTTGTGTTGTGACGAATTGCTTGTCTAGTTGATGATTTTTGCTAGCACAATGACGGTGATGTCACAAGGCTTTGATCGGTCACATGGCTCCAAAAGTTGACTGCCCGAACCTAAAAAATGTCGGAGCGTGTAGATCGCTGCTCTCTAAAATAGCGTTAAATAGCCGCTCCTATTGTCTTTTTCAAGCAGGTTAATTTTAAAAATCACATTGTGTATAGAGTTCGCAACCTATACAACAGTTTCATTGTACACGTTGTAAAATTCGCTTCTGCGCTCTTTAGAAACTTGAAACCACCGTAATGTTCGACGACAGAACGATTACCACTCATTTTAACTCTTAAAAGTTGTCCGTGAATGCGTCATCAGTTCAAAAAGTGAATTACGCACTCAGCCTCACTGCGTACGTATCTTAAGCACCACCATTATGCTGCCGCCGTACCACGCAGAAACGCTAGCTTTACAGTTTGAAAAGAGTTCCGTGACACGATTTAAGGCCTGCAGTGCAGCACGTGTTAAAGCACTAGGATCGCTTATTTTTTTTGCAAGCTTTCTACCGAGCTAGACATCCAACGACATTAAAAACAAGAGATGCTCACCTTCCCTTGAAACAGAATCGATCAGCCTATTGCACATATCGGGCGTGAATACCTTTACTATACTTTTAATTACCAGATCATCTGCCTTTGACTACGGCACACAGCAGTAAATACTAACGTCATCTACGACATTAAGCTGTCTGTAATCAACTAAAAAAAGCTAGATTATTCTATGAATATTTTGAAACAAATTTTCCAGTCTCTTAAGGAGGCTAGTATATAAAGGGAAATTTATGCCGTCGATCTAACATTGCAGTTGCCACCTACGCTCATTGTTTACATTTCTTGCACCGCTCCTCCTCTATTAGTTTCCCTATTCAAACGCAAAGCATTCGAAAATATCTGTTTTCTTTTGTACATTTGTGAATTTATTCATTTACCGCCGATACAAGCGCTTTGTGCTTGCTGAAGTGGCAAGACAAGCGCTGAACAAAGCGCAGAAGCAGACGACAGCGAACAGGTTATAACTAGCGCCATTCTTTCCCTAGCGGCAAAAGAGGCGAAGTCGACCAGGCGTGCTGGAGGAGGAAGATCTGTGCAAGTCTGGAGTTTCAGTAGGTCATGTTCACTATGTAGTGAGAACTCTATGCCGTTGCCAACATGCATGCCTATTTTAATATTGTGGCATCATCTACAACTGATCTACAACCAATCTCCTTTGCCGGTTGCCATTTCATGCTTACATCTACTCTCGATTACGGGAGAACCAACAATTTTTGTACAGCCTTTGGTGACGAACTAAAGCCAAGGCCGAAACAAATGAGCCATAGAGATCTGAGCCGTGAACTGCATTCAGTCTCCGTCGCGCTCATAAATGGAGACGCTGCGCCATCGGTGCTCGCGCGCGATCCCCCTCCTTTTGCGTGGCCTCCACGATCACCAATGTGTGCTAAGGTTCTAATTAACGCCGATAATTAATACCCCGTCGCCCGCAGACGTTGTCGTAATCTTTGTCATAATCTATGGCTGTTCAAGCGCTACTATTATTTTTACCTGTTACTGTAATAAATACCATTTTAAAAAATCGTAGTACAACAGTAATGCATAGGCCTGCTATGTGACGCGGGTTAGAATGCGCCCGCTCGCACCGGAAAAACGTTAAAGGATTTTTTTTAAAATTTAGAGCGTCGTAAAGAGAATAGATATAAAGTGACTGAAGCATAAGAATATTGATCGTATAAAAATTGTTTCTGTGCCCTTCAACGATCACCGTTTCGTTTGTGCGTAAGTATGAGCATGTTAATCGCATTAAAATGGTTTCTGTGCACTTCAATTATCCCTATTATACAAGGTGTCCACATGAAACCTCCGAGATTTCAAAATGAAAAGAAAAAAAAGGGGGGGGGGTGCTGTACCTTAATTGCACTCAACGCCGACACTTGGGTCGCACGGGATTGTATCGAAGTGTTTGTTTCGAAAGAGGTTTCGTGCAGTAAGCAAATGACGCCTGCGTGAGCTGAATCGTGTGCCTCGAGAACTCCCTCGGTTCTTGCGCAGCCTTTGTGTGTGGCGATGTTTGCGACGGTTAGCTAATATCACGCGTAGTTTTATATCAATCGAATTAATTTATTATGAACCTTTCCGCGACAGCTGGAATCACTATACATACAAAGGACGTGCTCTTTTCGATAAAATGGCGCTCTATAAATATCCGTTCTATGTTGCTAACCACGCTTAAAAGATTTGCAAAAGCTGCGGTGCAGAGGTTTGCGGCAAAACTTATTTTCCAGCGCTCGGAATCGAAACCGAAACTGCAGTCATCCGACCGGAATTAACTCGAGTCGATTTGTAGTTGGCATCGTTGGTTGGCATAGCTAGAGTTACTGTATACAGTAACTCTAGGCATAGCGCCCTGTAGGCTATGGTAGAGTGACGCTTCGCACGTGGTATGGCGCTTATGTTCATCTGTGCCTTCTCTGCGCTGTCGTCTGCGAAGTTTGTGTAGCGGTGTTTGAAACTTGTCACGCGCTCTCAACACATCATGGAATGAAGTTGTCTTCTTTTTAAGTCAGCGTGGCCGTACTCAAAGATAAATGCGCGCCCAGTGACTGCTGCAAACATACATTAAAACATGTTTACGCTTATGGGGAGACTGATCTCCGCGGCGCTTGATAACTTTTTCAACCTGTATGAAGAACCGAAGTACGAGCCAGAAGATTCTGTTGCTGCTGAAGATGCTACCGATTGTACAGAGTGAGTCTCCGAGTCAGCTATTGAATTAGATCTGCATTTGAACTGCGTGAATTATTTGTTTGTTTGTTTAACCTATTTAAGTCGAGATCACTTCGGTCGTTAGTGAATATGCACACTGCAATAGCATGACTAACTGTCATGCTTATTTCTTATTTTGGTTGGAAAGGCTGCCATTTAGCTGCCGGTAGTGTTGCGCAATTAATGAAGGCACCGGTGAAGGGCATGCTTGCTCTGCCCTCGCAAGAACTGTAATATATATGTGACGGGTGCGTTAGATATGCCACAGAGCGATTGGTTGTAGTGGCGGCGATCGCGCATCGAAGAGACAGCTCAGAAAAGGCAGTCACGTAAAGCAGATCCGCTGGCCTGAAATTGTTCATAAATATATCGCTTGGCACTCGATCGTATGACGTGCGCGCGAGTCATTTACATGTCTAAGAAATAGTTCCAAATTGGGGTCAATGGCGCAGGAACAGCGCAAAACCTGTGAGCAATTCACAACACGAGCGCATTGGAAATGTAGAATGGTGATTTGGGCGAATTTGAACAGTTGTGTTACGATGGCGGCGAGCGCAGTACGCAAAGCAAGGAAGAAAAAAGTGTACACAGCCCTCATGAATGACCAGAGAAGGTGTCCGCGGAGTCGGCGCGCGGACCACATGGTCTGAAAACTTCGGAGCGGAACTTGCAAGTGACCGCGCCCACCTGCGCTGCTTATGGTTAGACGGTCTCTCTCTTTTGTTTCTTGTCTTCGGAGACGTGTCCTCATCTTGTCAGCTAAGTTATCCTGCTCAGTCATTCTTGACAGCAGCTTCTGGAGTCCACGAAGAGGTATTGATCTGTGCAAGCGGGCTGATCTGCAATGCTTGAATGCAAAAACAAGTCTCATCCATAGGGTGTTTGCCTTTGATTCAGCCCGTTGTACCTCTGACATCGAAGCAAGCTAACATGCAAAGCGCATGACCATTGCAAATGTCTTGCTGCCAAAGAAGTGGATCTCGTTTACCAGTGATATGGGTGGCCGCATGTAGCACGATTAAGCTTTGCAGCTTCTGCTTCTGTCGAGAAGTAGCGGGTCATTGCTGGCATTGTCCGCTCGCATATTTTATAAAGTAACATTAGCTGACATGTCTAACGGCGCCAGAGTAACAATATTTCTCATTTCGTTCTTGACATTAAATGCGAGTGTTTAGTGGTATATCGGCACGGTACCTTTGAACGAGACTTTTTTTGTATGCAGCCGAGCTTTGCAGGGCAGCCTACTTACAAGCGTTTGTCGAGTTTTACGGCGCGTCCTTTGGCGACGATCGGAAGACACGGGGGTGATGGGCGCCGATAAGACAAATGGATCGGGGGAGCACACACAGAAGCGATCGAGGAATACAAACTCGGTACGCAAGTCGTCAGAATTGGCTGGCCTTTCTTTACCCTTAAACTGGGCACGTGCTTCCCTCGTGTGCTGGTCTAGCCCGCGTGCCCACGTCGTGCCGACGAACGCCTCCGTTAGCGCCTGGATCGGAAGCATGGGTAAACGTTCGAAGAAACGTAGTCAGCGTGCCGTCAGTACTCCGAAGCCGTCGTCAGCACGAGCTGAAGTAGTGCCTCCCACGGCGGCTTCAGCGGCTACTGCTTCGGGTGACCAGCAGCCGCGCAAGCGCAAGAAGCGGAGAGCGAAACACCGCCGGAGAAGGTATAACTGCGCAGTGTGTTTGGTTCTACGTTTCTGTGCTTGCCGCGCGCTTAGGTGTAGTGTTCAGGTGCACGCGTCCTTTGAACTGCAGCGCGCTGCTGGCCTTCGTTCTATGGCGACGGCTCGGTCATGTTTCGCGGTGGTTCGTTGCGTTGCGTGTGCGACAACGACCGCTGAAAGAAAGGGTGGTCGGAGAAGACGTCTGTGCGATTAACCAAACACGGAAGTGATCATCAAACCAAAAGCACAGGGCTGAAGCTAGTGGCCTGGGTGGCATCTTAATTGTATGTATGGTATGGTCCGCGTTCCTACCGCCTTTTAAATTGGGCCTGGCACGAGGAAGCAGTCGCAGAAGAAACGCACTTTATGAACGCTACCACAATTATATGAACGCTCGACGCGCATTCGTGCTGTCGACCTTGGCGCTACCGTCGTGCTGTCCTGCTATCGACAGCGCATGAGCGGCCTGCGCGTGGAGACAACGCCTCCTATAAATTGGTGGAGAGTTCGAAGGCCTCCAGAGGCGTGTGCAGGCCGTTTCAATCCAAAAAGCGACGAAGCCAAGAGGACGCTTCGACATGCTCCATTCAGTCGGCCCTGCCGGAGATTGGTGGCTACCGCTGTTGGCATCAACGTTGTGCGCAACCATGTTAGCGCACCTGCTGAGTGCCTTTCATCATGCAGTCATCATGAGACACTTTCTCATCTTGACTCTAAACCTTGCTATCACTTGGAATGCTTCGCCTTTGGGCAAAACTACAATTTTATTCACAGCGAAGCTGTGTATGGCTAACCGATTCGTCCATCTGTCTGTTACCTGTATGCCGAAAACTCCTCCTGTGCAACTCCATGCACATGCATGGAAAAAAAAAAGTGGGGTGGGGGGTGGGGACATGCCATAGGCTGGGCCAGTAGTCCAATGAGGTCCAACGTGAAGTGCTTCAAAACAGGAGGATAACCGTCCGTGAACTTGTTGCTCAGATTCCTGAGAGTTCTTACGGAACAGTAGAAAGAGCTTTGACTGAAAAATTTGGGTATCACAAGTGTTGTGCTGGATGGAAACCACGGCCATTGACACCAGACCACAAGGAGAAATGCCTTGACTGCACTCGCCAGTTTCTTCAGAAGTGTCAAGGAGATAAGGAAGGATTGTTGGACTTCATTGTTACGGGAGACGGAATGTGAGTGTTTCATTCACTCCCGAAATGTAACAAAAATCCAAACAGTGGCGTCACCCAGAGTCACCAGTCGCAAAGAAGTTCAAACAAACTCCTGCTGGCAAAGTCATGGCCAGTGTTTTTTGGAATCGTAAGGGAGATACTGCTGATTGATTTCATGGAACGTGGGACAACAATCAACTCGGACAGTTTTTGTGCAACACTAAAAAAAGCTCAGGCGAGCTATCCGGAACCGTTGGCGAGGACGACTGGCAGTCGGTGTAACGCTGCTTCACGACAATGCCCGACCTCACGTCTCCCGTCAAGCCCAGGAACATTTGGCAAACTTTGTGTGGACTGTTGTGCCACACCTACCGTACAGTCCAGACCTCACGCCTAGTGATTATCACTTGTTCCCCAAGTTAAAGGAACATTTGAGTGGCCAACGCTTCCGCAGCTACGATGAAGTCAAAGAAGAGGTGAAACGTTTCCTCAACAGGTTGGCGGTGGAGTTCTATGACACTGGGATACAGAAATTGGAGCACCGTCTACAAAAATGCGTAGAAAAAGATGGCGATTATGTATAAAAAATAGAGCAAAGTTTCATCTTTCCAATGATGTAAATTTCTTTGAGAATAAACAATATTGTCTATCTCTAAAGTTGATGGGAACCTTATTTCTCGATCAACCCTCGTATATATATAGTTCAAAGAGTAGAAGCACATAGGAAAAATAAGAGGACTTTACTGACGTTTCGGCCAGGGTCCGGTCTGAACGTGGCCGAAACATCAGTAAAGTCCTTACGTGCCTCTATTCCTTTAAACTATTTCTGTGCCGGATCCTGCTTCTGTGCTTCACGGATACATATATATATTATAGCATTATAAAATATCTTAATGACACAAGCTCGTCTGTGTTTCATTATGTTTGTCAATTGTTTCACGAAATTATTGTATTTTTTAATGAGCTAGTGAGGCTAGGGATAACATAATGCACCAACGAGCAGATGACAATATTTACTGGTTATTGGCATGGCATGTGGTATAGAAACAACAATCAGAGGCATATAAGTAACATTCTAGTTGAGGTCAAGAGAGAGGGGTGGAGTTGGGCATGTTAATTAATGTGTGAAATAGAAGAACAATGGTCTCTTAGAGTAACAAAATGGGTTCCAAAAGGAGGGAAATGCAGTGTGTGTGCAGTTGGAGATAACACAGTGTGATGAGAAGGAATTAGCTGGTGTGGGCTGGGTTTGGTTGATGCATGACCAGCCTAAATGAACATCTTAGGGAGAGGCTTTTAAAGCGAAGCTTTCCTTGCGAACCATCTTGGACTTGGCTGCTGCTGCTGCCTTGCTGAATAGCTTGCACACAGGGCAACACCCACATAACAAATTGACACACACACACGTTACGCACACACAAACAAACAAAAGCGCATAATCTTTTAATTGAAGCAAAGCATTCTATGCCTTCTTTCCCATAGTTCGGTGGGTTTGGCTTCTCGCTAAGTGGGCCGATTCCAGAGATGGCATAATCCACTGTCACATTGGTCACATGGTGCAGGTGCCCGCATCTTGCTGGCCAGGTGCATAATCATAATGCTACAAAACATGATGCAGAAGTTAAGCAGTTTTATAGCATTTAAATGATTCACAAAAGCTTCACTTCACATAGATTCTACAATGTATGTTGGATCTAGATGATTCTTTTTATTCTTAAAAAAGTAAACTCTGTAAAACGTGAAAAACATGGCAAATGCCAGAGTGGTCTAATAATTTAACTATTGTTCCTGCAAACAGGGTTTAGTTCCGGTACCCCAAGAAGTGGATGCTTTGTGAGGTTATGATACAGTGGCTCGCTATATTTCTGTGGGCACCATGGCTGCCTCATGTGAGTGCAGCTGAAACGAATGTGCACAGCTCACTTTTTTATTTTTCAACGAGCATTGTCACCATATGTGGCCTTATGGCTATGCGACATCAGCAAATTTTGCTCTGCATCATGATGTCAGTGTCAGCAAGTCTGGTGTTTCAAGATAACTTTAATTTCAAATTAATATACCCACACAGAAACGAAGAGCCAATCCTTGGCGAAATCACGCACCTGAACCCCATCCAGCAGTATGGGATCATCAACGAGGAGCACTACTTCAAGCTGAGCCTGGCACCGGGTGAGCACTTGACCGTGTCCACCAAGGTGCTCTTCCGCCTACATGCCACCAGCCGGCAGGTTAGAGAGCTGTCGGTGCTGCCCCAGCCACCGCCTTCCAGCATTGTGGCCAAGGTTACAAAAATGGGCAACCACTGCCTCCACCTCATGGATGTCGCCAGACCTGTTCAGCTGTCGGTATGTTGTACAGTCAACCCCCCCCCCCCACGCACAGAACTGCACAAAGTTTCTGTAATAGTATTCCATAGAGAGAAATCTGGCACTACTATCCATGCGAGCGCCCCAATTGGAACTGTGTCGCTATGAAAATGATGGGTTATGGGTGTGCAAGGCTTTTCTGAGGTGTGGCTTGGCCTAAAACATGGTCTTGGCTGCACATATTGGGATCTCTCAAAATTGAGACCTAATAAAAAAAAGTTTGAATTCGCCCATACCCAGTTAGTCGGGATCAGATCTTCAACTTGGTGTTGACGACTGCGAGGAGGAGTTTAGACCTTTGACAGCCTCACTCGTGTAAATGCAGCTCGACAAAAATGCTTTACCTGTGGGATTTCATTTCCTAGCTGCACCATGAGTGATGCATCACATGGAGGACAACCAAGGCATGCTTAATTTCTGTTTGTTCCAAGAAATGTCAAGCTTCATATAAACTGTTCCTGTGGGCATGTGAATCTGCAATGTAAAAACAGAGAGAAAAACTACAATAACAGACAATAGCAAATAACAAATGAGCTGCTGATATTGCAATAACAAACTCTGTTCATAACAAATCAGTCACATAAGAACTTGGGAAATATCGGCCGTTTTCTTTAAGAAGAAACAAAGAAAGGGAAACAAAAAACCTTGACACAGAAAGGGTAGAAAACTAAATTTACATAAAGAAAAGCAAACCTGCATTTTACATGTTGCTTTAGTAAAGGTGACCGTTTCTATAGGTGGAACAGTATTCACCAGATGGGGACTTCATAGTATGCTGGCTTTTTAACTCTTTCTTCATCAGGCCTACAGAAATTGATCAATTTTTCTACACGTTAAACATTTCGATTGGAATTGTTCTACTAGCAACGCTAAGCACTGTCTGAAATGATAACTATTGGTTAGATTTAACATTTTTTGGCCGATTAGGGAGCCTGAAAAAATAAAGCTTCGACTCGAGATATTACCGAAGCTAGCCCCCAGTGTTTCTAGCACTTCCTCAACAAAACTTGATGCTAATCCAGGAGTGCAGATTTTTGGGCTAGTTGGTTTGTTGCATCAATTGAAGTCATAACGCACGTCCTGTCGTCTTTCATGTCCCTTTCAATCCAGCGCTATGACTTCAATTGTTGAAACGATGCCAAACTTGCGCTTAGGTCGACTCTGGAACATAATTTTAAAATCACAGCAACAGTGAAGATGGAAGCTTCTGTTGGGTTCTCTGATTTTCCAATCCGATTTAACGATGTGTCAAACAACAGCAGGTGCTCATGAGTGCATGTTATTTTCACTCTGTGTTCGACTGTATAAAGGGCAACGTCACTTTTCTTGCCATGGGTTGCTTTTATCCATCAGCATTTCCTTCCCGTCGTGCAGGGTTTTCACTGACACAAAAGCATGTTGTCGATTTCAGACTGACCTCCGAAGGTTGACTAGCTGTCTAATCTTTTGCATATTGAAAACCATCTGTGCAAGTGAAGTGTTCTTATTGAATACTGTTCAACATTCTACGTTAGTGTGCAGTACTGCACAGGAACAGAACAAAGCCTGTGAGGCTCCAGTTCCAGTTGAATGTGCACTAGACTCGCTTGCTTACAGAGGAAAGCTGATGGAATGCAATAATCAAGTATGAGGCTTTAATCAAGTATAACCATGGCTTTTCGAGCTTAAAGAATGCAGTAACAAGCGAATGAAGTGCCTGCTTCAGTGAGCTTAAACAAATGCTCCCCACACAATAGGAACATACCCATTTTGACATTTGGAAGGCTACTACTTTCCCACATAGCATGGGCTATGCAGAAATTTAAAATCCCATTGCTTTTTCTTTAGCTTGTCAGTAGCCGTTTCGGAATTCATTCCGATAAAACCCATTACCACGTAGTTAAAGTACTCTTAGTGCTATCGAGAAGGCCTGGGTTCGAACCTCTGCTAGTGGTTTCGGACAACACCTATGCTGGTATTCTTCATTTGCTTCTTTGTGACATTGTTGCCACTTTCCTAAAGCATCATTCATGGTTGGAGTTGCAGTAGTTTCTACAGTGCATGGGATGGTGTTCACACATCATCATGCGCACCATCAGGTACATCAGGTGCGCACCAGCATGCATCTACACACCATCATGCGAAGGGAAATATGGACACCGCCTATTGTTAAAAAAATTTACAGAAGGTAGAAGATCACTGAATTAGCGTTGCCAGTATGTTAGGGGCTAGTCTGATTGTAACCTGTGTCCGAGTATCGGTAACGTCTTTTAAAAACTACATAACCAGGTCATGGCCCAAAATACTCCATTTTTAGCAGAAAGTCGATAAATTACGCTGATGATGATTACTTACTTGAAATTTTGTCGTTATTTAAGTGATTCTAGACATCTTCCTTGTTTATTTTTTGTTTGTTTTTTTAATTATAGCTGTAGATCACTTTCTGTAGTGGTGAGTGAATCATAAGATTGTGAAAAGGAAGAAAACCCCTGATTTTCAAAATGGTACCAGGTCTCAAGATTGTGCTTTGCTTTTGTCCCAAGAACATGTGTGAGACCCCACAACCCATGCTCAACTTTCTGTGGTATTGAAGGGAACACCACAGTGACAGAGCTTCTGCACACGTGTTACGGCCCCAAGTAGTTCGGCAGCATATGGCAGTGCTTTTCGTTTCTTGGAACAGATACTGAGTCAGCATATCTTCTATGTGCAACAGTTTTGTATTCGCCCAAATGCAGAAGGGAAAAGCATAACAACAAATCAAATTTAATGCTCAGTGGTGCATTTTGTCTTGTTTTGCTGTTGTAAATGAAATGTTTGTTTTTCTTGCCCAGATTAAACTAACATGGATGAGAATGTGGGACTCATTACAGGAGCACTCTTACTTGTGCATGCTTTGCCTCCATAGCTTTCCCTTCATTGCACAGAAATTTGTCTTTGAGTATAGAAAAGCAGCTTTTATGGACCCAGGTAGCTTGCTCATCAGCTCTTTGGTATGTCTTTAGAAGTAATGACAAATAATAGGCTCTTACATACCCATTGAGATCATATGTAGGCAAAGTCCATTGTCCCTTGAAGAATTTTACCAGGGCGACTTACTGGCTCTACATTACTAAAACATTCACTAGATATGTTGTTAAGACTCCAGAAAGACAATGTTGTCACTGAGAGGAAGCTTTAACTCGGGCCAAACTTTGACGCAGCCTATTCACATACATGCAAAATCCAAAAACGCTTTTCTGAGATCACCCCTGGACTGATCTTAATGAAATTTGTTGCATTTGAGAGAGAAAGTTAAATTCTAGTGACTGTCGGAAGTGGGTTTTCGATATAGGGCCTGAATTTTGTTGAAAGAATTTTCAAAAATTCGTAAGTTCGAAAGAAATAGAAGCATGAAGTTTACAGATAAATAGCTCTCCATCAAGAACAGATATTGCGATTCTGTAAATGGCGTTGTTGGATCATTCAAAGCGGACAAATTCAGTATGTAAATTTATATATTATGCAAATTTTTTACATTGTGTACAGGGGTTCTGCAAAAGCTGTATTTCCATGTTACTCAATTTTTTTTAGATTCATGTGTAACACATAAATTTTGTCTGCTTTAGGCGTACTATTAGATGCAATTGACAGAACTGTGATATCACTTTTCATTGCTGAGTTACAGAGTTGTAGACTTGATAGTTTCGTTTTCTGAAAATTTGTGATTCTTGCCAATTTTTAATAAAACATTGACAACCTAAATTGAAAATTCGAAATAAACAGTCGCTAGATTTGAAGTTTTCTTTTAAATGCAACAAACCTCGTCAAGTTTGGTGGAGTGGTTGCCGAGAAAAACGAATTCTCCTTTTACATGCATTTAGATAGGAGCACCCGAGCTAAAGCTTCCTCTTTAGGTGACTAAAAATTCACTAAAGTTATTGACTTTCTTGCTGAGTTACCAACACTGCTTTGTCCGCAGGCAGGGTATGCGCCAGACTTCGAGGTGTGCTCAGGTGATTGGGTGCGCCTGCAGCTTGACGAAGAGACTGGCGGTGCAACTGCAGTTGAAGCTCTTCGATCAAAGCACATTATAGGACAGGTGACCCGCCTCACACCTACAGGCGGCATCATTGAACAGCAGGTGAGAAGAAATTTCTCGCTTTTCTTTGTCGTCAGTTGTTTTTTCATGACTACACAAACTTGCATACACACACATGGTTAGTATGCAGCAGTCGCTCTGTGTGAAAAACATTCGTGTATTCCACCCAGAAGTACACTGCAGATGCCCACCTGTAGAGAAAAGTGCAACGAGGCAATTCAAGTGCTCGCATGTGTACACCCCTTTAAAATGTTTGCTAAAGGGATAAATAAGTTCATGAGATGTCGCTTGATGAAAAAATGAGATCCTGCTTGATAATACAGAAAAGATGCAAAAACGAAAGATGGGTGCCGATGTTGCTCGCTGTGATGCAATGGGCTTTGATGGCATCTGGTCGAACCAAGTTATGTAGTTATATTTTGGTAAAGATTTACTACATACATCACATTCTAGTGGAGTCGGAAATTGAACTTGGCAAGTTTTGAAAACTTCTACGGCTCTACAATGCCCCAAATACAAAAAAAAATGCTCTGAAATTCGTAATCTCACACAGGCATAACAGTGCTGAAGTTGTGGTGAAAGAAATTAATATTTTATGTAATCAGCCTCTTACTGCAAATATAAAGCAAATAAATTTTCGAAGGAACACCTTATTAGTATAAACTCATTTGGTGTTTCTCTTTAGTGTACCTTTAACTGGGTGCAGCCAGGCTAGGAGATGGCAAATTAAAGGAGTACCGGCACAAAAAATTTCAATCTGGGTTTTCCTCCTTTAATAAGTAGCTAATTACACAGTAATCACAGCACGAAATCTCATTTACTTCAGAGCACGACAGGTAATTATTTGGGGTCTTGTTTGTAGCAACCAGTCCAAGTTTCTGTTTCAGAGAGCAATCAGATGGGCTAGAGAAATAATGTAAAACACAGCTGGGCACGTGATTGCAAAAACCTCTGACATATGCTCTGATGCCCACGCCAGCGCACATGCTGGCGCACAAGCATTGGGTTGCTAGTTCTACTGTTACGTGTGCTTTGTGATATCCTCGCCACCATCTTCGTCTTCGTTTTCGTTGTCCAGCGGTGACGATTTCCTGCGCGCAGGCGTCGCTGCCATATTAGACACGGCGAATCACTTTTGATTCAACCCGCTAGAAAGTAGTGGCTCGGATATTGTGGTCGGCGACAGCGAGGACGAACCTCAAGACACTCCCATCGGCCACGTTCAGTGGTAAGACACGTGAAATCGGCATCGAACGTCACGGCCTACACGGTATTTACCACAACAAAAACTGGAGCTTAATTCTGCCATTGCAGCGATCAGAGAGCGTCCCACTACAAGCAACAACTGAGAAGAAGAGCACAAGCAAGCAGCATGGCAGCCAACAAAAATTTGTGTCGTAGCGTTTTCTTGGTTGTTTGTTTACAATCCTTCTTTAACATTGATGTCGTGAGGCGCTGCGTTTTGCAATTGGCTACACGCACATACTTAAAATTGATAATAAATATGCTTCAAGCTATATTCACTGTTAAAGACGATGTGTGTTGCCCACATAAATCGATCTCACGCGTTATATCCACTTCAAAAATTTGTGTCAGTACTCCTTTAATGACGCTGGTTGGCTGGTGTACAGGAAACGAGCACAGATGCACACATAGTTTGAATGTATAGCATGCGTATGTAGAATACAAATGAGTGGCAAAAACTATCAGGATCATGTCTGCAGACTTTCTTCGTTTGTTTGCCACTGCACTCTCAACCGGTCACTACTGCTTTACTCGTTTTCAAGGGCAAGAGTTTTTTCTATAGACTGTTTGTGGTTCTCCACATTTGAGTGCCTTGTCTTCCTGTCATCGCCACCATGTAAAACTGTGTTTTTGTTTTTCCTTTTCCTTCTCATCAGATAGTGTTCTCAGGGCACCAGTGGCCAACTGATGCTGCAAGATTGCAAGTTGGGCTGCAAGTCGCAGTTCATGCCATAGAAAGTGACCAGGGCAACCTTGCCTGGCGGGCAGTGTCATTGGAGGTGTATGATGAGAAGGCAGGGCCATCCAGCCAATCCTGCCACAATGGTATCATTGCAAGCAAACTGTGAGTATTTTCATGCTGGTCAGTCATCAGGCATTCCATGACATAGCACAGTCTGAGGCAGTGCTATTAGATACGTTGTCATCACAATCACCAGTTTTGGTTTAAGTGACAGGCACTAGGGACTTTAAATAATAACCCAGATCATGTTGTCACAGTGTTCTACATAAGTCATGCACTGTATTCGTTTCTAAATAAACTTCTGTTGTTTGACTTCACTGTCATTTGACATTGCCAGGTCAGATTCGTTAGATCTTTGTGCATGGGCGATAAACTGCACCCTTGAGCACTAATTGAATGAGACGAAATGTTGCATTGTCACATGCAAGGGGCATATCATAATGAATTGCACTTGTGAATCTCCTGCACTGCATGGGCCTCCCTATCTGTTGGGGCACCTGTCATGAGTAGTAGGGAGTTGTTTCAGCACCAGACGGCAGCACGTGCTGGCAGAATCCATTTTGTGGTTTCCATATCTCACATTCCCCACGTGGGTCAGTAGCCGAGCGGACTGCATGGAGAACGACTGACTAGGGTAGCACTAGACATCGTGGTTCTTGGGGAAGGAGGGCATGATGAGTGCTTTGGAGATTCACCAGGGACTCGCGGTAGTGGGTGGTGAGCAAGCAGCTTGCTCGCATCACCGCCCAACATCACACGGGTGGAAGGCATCATCGTGCAGGAAAGGTGCATCACATTCTCCAAATTCACCGACTTGGCGCTTTTGGACTATCATCTGTTCGGAGCCATGAAGAGACCCTTGCATGGTCAACATTTTGCTAACATATGGGGGCTGCAAGATGCTTTCTGGCCTTGGTGTGCAGCACTTCAAAGATGTGGTTCCAAGAGGGCCTAGCAAGTCTCCCTCACTGGTGGGAGAAGTGCATTGCTCTCCAGGGCAATTACAATGACAAAGTGGACTTCAAAGAGATATGTAACGCCTTTCTGTCTGCCAAAACAAAAATAAATTGTAATTCATTATGGTACGCCCCTCGTATCAGCTACCTCTCAATCTCAAATTAAGCTGCTGCGGTTTTAAGCCACCTCCTCTTTGTGCCTCCCCTGCAGCTGTCGTATCCCCGATGGCCTTGATGCCCCAAAGGAAGTTGACTTCGGCCAAATTTGTCCTGGGGAAAGCCACTCCTTGCAGCTTTGCATCACGTGAGTTCAGTTTCTCCCTTCATCACCACTTTTCATAGCAGTTCTGTGACCCTCCTGCATGCATAAAGGTCAACTGCAGTGAAATTTTCTTGGACTAAATGGCTAACACTAAATGAGTAGTGTGTACAACTGAAGCAGTCTGTCTTGGCAGAGCTGCAAGGCTGGTAATTGTCTGATTTTTTTATTAGCAGCCTTTGAATAGCACCCAAGCAGATGACGTGTGCAACTGGTGGTTATCAGGTACGACGGAAGTCCCAGCATGTTGCCTCCGAAATTTTTCAGTATGCTGTTGGCAGCTGTGGGTGGCACCCAGCATTGGAGGACATGTCGAGGACCAGTGCATTCCGAGTTGTGTGCAACTTCCGGCGAGTGGTGGTGGCGGTGGGGGAAGCGGGGCACTTTTTTTTCTTTTTTAAGTTTTGGTATTAGGAATGTATACTTTTGCGAGCCTTCCATCACTCATCTGCTTGTACATCAGACTTAAAATTTTGCGTGGAGGCTGCTGTACATGTATGCTATCTGGAACTAGGCTTTATGCATGGGCCAAAATTTTATTTGTATAGGAGGTCTTGGAAAGAAGAATGATGGGTGTAACGTTAAGGGATAAGAAAAGAGCAGATTGGGTGAGGGAACAAACGCGAGTTTATGACATCTTAGTTGAAATCAAGAAAAAGAAATGGGCATGGGCAGGACATGTAATGAGGAGGGAAGATAACCGATGGTCATTAAGGGTTATGGACTGGATTCCAAAGGAAGGGAAGCGTAGCAGGGGGCGGCAGAAAGTTAGGTGGGCAGATGAGATTAAGAAGTTTGTAGGGACTACATGGCCACAATTAGTACATGACCGGGGTTGTTGGAGAAGTATGGGAAGAGGCCTTTGCCCTGCAGTGAGCGTAACCAGGTTGATGATGCTGAAAATTTTATTGCAGTTGGCCTTCAAATCAGTTTAGCAGCCCTCTTTCTTCAAGTGTAATAGCATTTGCTGCTCTTGCGTTCTAGGTTCAGTGTCCTTATTTTGTACAAGACAACAACGTATATCACTGCTGCAGGATTTGAAGGTAAAAAAAAAATGCATTCTGAAACTTCACAGTAAATTGGCTGCCTTAGCCAAGTGCACCTATGGGAATTTCGGGAGGGCCATCTGTTTTCATCATGTGTTGTTGCGACCAGTTTCTTGCTTGGTTGACTTGGCCTTGCATGCCAAAGAAAAACAACACTTTGCTCAGTACAGTTGCTGGGCATTGAACTCTTTCTGCTGTGGCTATTTGTAGAGGGGCTTCAGGCATTCTAACCGCTGAGCTATTGCTGAATGTGCATGGCAGTTTGTGCAAGGTTTAACATACGTGACACTGACTACACGAATGATAGTGCCTGTGCACATGTTTTGGGGATAACAGCAAGCAATATATGCTTGCACAGCATACCTTGCCCTGTACTGGTTGCTGGTACATTGTGCAGCAGTCGTTGACAGATTTCATCTCAGCACAGCAGTATTGACTGTGCTTTTCCCTCAAAGACTGTCTTAGATGTCAGTAAGCAAAGGTTCGACGAAATCCATGCAGTTTTTTCTGGTGGCAGGTCTCAAGCTGCCACTGCACTAGCTTGCACAGGCACAGATACCACTGACCCACTAACCACTAAGTTATCGCCAGTTAAACCTTGCTTTAACAAAAGTTGCATCCAACATGAAAATACCTTCATTATGTTTGATATTCAATATACAGTAAAACCTTGTCAATTCAGCCCTCCTTAATTCGGAAAATTGGCTAATTTGGACTCGTCGTTTGGTCCAGGCAGGTGTATGCATTATTTAATGCAATGAAACTCTTGTTAATTCGGATGCATTTGGCAGCACATTGGTTCATTTGGACAACTCTCGAAGCTCGGCGAGCACCGGCGGAGCGACGCAAAAGAGCAATAATGGCGTTAGCATCCACTCAAACGAAGCGAAGTCTAAATTGCCATAGTCATATGTAAAAATCGTATCTGAATGACAGCAATGCCAGAAAGCTTCGTGCCAAGTTGAGCCTCTATAATGCCTTTATTACATTTACCGCCACGCATAGCACTGTGTTGGCCGCATGTCTTCATGACTGCGTAGTCACCATCCATGATCGCGTCTATAGCGACCGCAGTTTCTTCCACAGTTGCAGCAAACGGTGGTTTAGTTCCGACTCTGTGCGTGTGTCGGCCGTGGGACATCAGAACTGGAAGGTCGCCGTCCATGATTGTTTAGACAGAGGTCGTGGTTTCATCTGCAATGGTTGCGGCAATCAGTAGTTTCGTTTTGATAAGCTGTCAAGGATAAAGAGCACTGGCTACATTGTGATGGATGGCAACCAGCTCACTGGCGGGAAAATAATTGGGATGCGCATGGGATAGTAAAAAGTCTCTCAAATGAAGGAAATCGCGAGGCCTTCACCGCTGCGAGGGCTAATCAGCCACGAGATAGCGAGAATTTCAGCCTCCACACTGCTTTTGTATAAAATAGAGACAGGATTGGCTCATTCATTCAGTAAATAAAAGCGTGTTGACATAGTAAGCATTTGTTTATTGTTTTCTTGATACCCTCGATAATTCAACATTCAGGTAACTTGGAGATTTTTTTTGGTCCCATGAAATCGGAATTAACAAGGTTTTACTGTATATGGATCTCTGTTATGTGCTGATATTGGCAAGAAACATTTTAAGTTTACTTTGTTATATCTGATAATTACCGTATTTGGACGATTCTAACGCGACCCAACTTTTGCGGGTTTAAAGTAACAAAATAAAAGTTTACCTCAATGTAATACAGTGAAAGCTCGTTAATTCGAACTTCAATAATTCGAATTCATGGATAATTCGAACTGTACGATTTGGTCCGGCCAAGCTCCATAGAAGTCTATGTATAAATAAGTCCGTTAATTCGAACGCGAGAAGGTTCCCTCACGGATAATTCGAACTACGCTCGCCTGGCACACGGCCAGAGAAACGCGCCTACTGCCTACACACAAGGCTGTATTGCCTCCGAAACGGAGAGAACGGCGAGAGAAGGCAAAATCGGACAAAAATCTAACCGACGCGGGGTCAGCCAGAAGGCAGCGGCGGCTGCCGCCTCTCCGTTCTACGTAACCTCGGAGACTTCTTGCCCTTTGCGAATCTCGGAGGCTTTGCAAATCTTGTACAGCTGCTAATGTTGTGCAGAGATGGCACGGTAAGCTCCAAAACACAGCGAATCAAGTACGTCGCAGCTGCGCTTGCAATCAAGAACCAACGAATCAGGGCCTTCTCCACCTTCACATGTTCAGCGTCTTTGTCTCGGCAGTCTTCATCGGTTGTACACCTCTGTTTTCAGCTTAGGAGGTATCGGCCGTCGCTATTCATTGGGATGGTGTTAAGCCTCGGCTAACATTCGTTTCGGTGGACATCGGTGGTGTTGCACAGTCGGACCCAGAGCTTCGACTTGAAGATGGTGTGTGCCCGCGGCACACGCCATCACTTTCTGACACGCCAAATTTCTGACATGCCCTACTGCTTCCAAATCGCAGTGTACTGTTGCCCTCCTTCACTTTCGTTAGTTCGAACTTTCGTTAATTCGAACTGAAGCGGCTTCCCCTTGCGGTTCGAATTAACAAGCTTTTACTGTATGTGCCGGATTTATCAAAGAAAAATGTCCCCATGTTTGCAATCAAAAATAAATCACACACACAAAGTGCGCAGAATCTTCACAGGAGCGAAACTTTATTTAATGAACTTTTATAATGAAAGCAGTGCACCTTTGTTGCCATCTGTGCTTCATTGGCCACAGATAACAAGGTGGTATGCTTGAGCGATTGCTTTTAGAGGTATTACTCTCACTTTCATGAAATTTTATGTGACTCAGCATTGGATTTGTTTAAATATGCGGGTGAGAGCATTGTTGCCACAGCATCGGAAACACTGGTGGCTGTATGTGCCGACACATCCTGTACCGAGTCGCATGGAATGTCTCCAACGTGGTAGTATCTCCGAAAGCGATTGTAGTCAAGCGTAAAATTGACCCACAGCAACCTTCAAGATAACATGTTCTGCTGCTATCTTGTGATGGCGATGACGGTAGGCTGTTGCCAACATTAGGTTATGTGGTCTTGGTTTCGAATCCAATTGTAACATGCCAGAAATATTTGGACCCATATTTTTGGAAAAAATGTCTGCATCAGATTCATGTAAATAAGTGTGATTATATCTATGTTCCTTATACCAAAGTTCAACTGTAATGCCGATGACTCTGCTAGGCCTGGGGTGTAGGAGCACTTTTAACATGAAGAAAAAAGCATGTAAATCTCGGGCAAAGGCATAATATTTTTTTTATATGCCTATGCTGACAATCTGTGTTGTAAGTGGATTATTCGCCTTTGAAATGGAAGTGCCTGCTAAAAAACTAATGTGACGCCACACATCAGGACTGACCAGTGGCACATTAATGGCTCACATGAGTAATGCTGTCTGCATCATTTCTGCATAATGCAGTCAATTACCCTTAATTTGATCTCATTGAAACTGTTATCTGAAAAAAAATTATCTGAAGTTTAACTGTAATTAAAAACCACAGCTGCCTCTTGAAACTTTTAAACAAGATTTAATGGTAAGACAGTTTGAATTATACAATGCTGAGTGAATGGAAATCGACTCTGTATAAACAATTTGTCATTTACTGCAGCAGTGGCTCCCCAAAGGGATGAAAAAAGGGAGAATGGAGTTTTGCATCCATATTTCAAAAGAACATTGAAGTATTGGGTCGTCTACACAATCTTGTGAGAATAATAAAGTAAATGGGATGATAGTCAAAAGAGAACTGCAGCTAGGTACTTCTGTTGAATTAGCAATTACTGATAGTATTCTTCCTTGTGTAGAAATAACAAATTGTCATTGCTGATGTATCTCATTCCTTTTATCATCTCCAGGAATGCAACGGATAGGCCACACCTGCTGGTTTCATGCAAGTTTAATTCTGCAGCCAAGCAAGTGGCACTTGCTAAAGCCTTCCAGCCCTACTTGATTGCATCAGGTGACAACTACAACTTGGATCTTGTGTGTAAAGCCAGGTAAGCAGATTGCTGCGAGCTCGACGTGTGTTTCATCCTGCCTTAATGGCTGAAATGCAGTTAAGCAGTTAAACTAACTTTAACACAAACTACCTATGTCATGCCGAATTCAATAAGTTGAACAGTTTGCTCTCCTTTGTTTATGTTCCCATGGGCTTAGTACACTTCTGTTCAGGTGAGCTTATGGCAAGAGCAAAAATATTTTTGAGACTCTTCAGTTTAAGGTTGTCCGAAAGGGGAACATGCTGTATGTGCAAATTCCGCACTTAATTGATGGGGGATGAAAGGTTGCGGGGGATGCGGGGTTGAACGTTCACATCTGTACCAACGTGCCAATATTAACAAAACTTGGCATGATGCTTTGTCTTGTTGTTTTTAGAACATTTAGTCAATTTTATTACCCTAGCCTTAATGGAAAAAATGTTGTGTGTGTCCTGTTGAGGAAATGAGTGTGTTGCCTTAGGAAAACTATAATTTAAAAAGTTATAACAATAGATTACATTTTTCTGAATCAGTATCTTCTGGATGCCTGATGTTACAGGATAGTGGCGGCAGCTTGCAATTTTATATACCTTTTTTTTAGAAACTTTATAACTTTAAATCTAGGTGTTTTTTGGTTGTTGCTGTAACTCAGAAATTTATGCTTTTTTCGTGATAGCAGCAAATTAGGAAAGGGTAGCTGGAAGTCTAACTACCCCTTTAATTGCCCCAGACTCCGTGTCGCTGTCTTAACACCTTCAAAATTACCCAGCGCACTGCTGCTATGCTGCTCAAGTCATTCTTTCAACTCATGTATATTTGTTACTTACGCACTGACCAGCTCTTCTAAAACCACAAACGCACACCGAATGCTACACCTATGGCTTCTGTTCATTTCTTTAAAGGCTCCCTAACCTCTCGCTTCCCCAACACTCTTCTACGTCCTTCTTTTTCTTTTCCTTTCTTTCTTTCTTTCTTTTTTGCTGCCGCCTTCCCACTCTCCAACTTTTGTCCCCTCGTTTTAGAAACCACGCCTGGAGACGTCAAGCAACTGCTCATTTTCGTTTCAGTCTCTCCCTTTACAGCCAGCCACCGCTGACGACGACCACATATGACGTCACTGTGCAAACCTGTTAAAATTAACCTGCTGAGGATGACAAGGCCGACTTTGACAGAGATAGGTCCTCCTTTCTAAACATGGGCCAGCCTTTCTGAGGCACTTTATCCCTATTTATAACCTTTATGCATACCACACATACTGAAAAGGGTTTTCATAGGTGCTTTTGACGGGAAATAGATGTACCACTGGGCAAAAAAAAAGGTTGTTTTCTTTTTTTCTATTGTGCAGATAATTACCAAACTTTATGAAGAGCTACTTTATATGTTGAGGAACCCAAAATAAACAAAATAGAAGAGGCGTTTTTCTGGTGAAAATCGCTATTTTGATCTTTATTTGAATCAAGTAATTTTACATGATGCAGGCAACCCAACAGAAAAAGCTGTCATAGATGGCAGCTTGGCAGAACTGCGGGCCCCCCCTTTATTGGCACAGAGACAGCGCACAAGACGGGACAAGTACACAATGTAATGCACATAACAGATAATAAATAGATACATAACATACAGTTGTACACAACAAACTAGCAGTTATAGAAATTGCACGCCTGCTAAAAGCAAATACCATAACGTAGAAAGTAGATCATTCATATCAATACAAGAAACATAGAGCATATAAACGTAACATAGGAATTCAATGTATAAAATGTAACCTAAACGTAAATGTAACCAAATGTAATCAGTGCTAGTATGGTAGCACTGATTACAGCTGGACAATTTTTTTATCAATAAATTTATGTTGGATCAGCATCGAGCAAGAGGGAGGGACTCCATGTGGCAATGCGTGGGTATCCACATAGAATATATTGAATACTCAAAAAATCAAATTGTAGATATTCAATTCGTGAATCAAATTATTCGAATGCTCACTGTTCGATTGGGTGATATTTGAGTATTCACACACCCCTATTTTTAAGCGGTCTAAATATTTTGCTGCAGTTGGCCTTTTAAGGGTGTTAACAAGAAAATAAGATTATTATTGGCCCGGCAGCTTTGGAAAGATTGCACCAGTAGTATGTATGCTACTCATATATATATCTGATTTAGCCAAAGTGAAATTTCTCTGCAGTTGGCCTTAAAGAGCATTAGCTGGCCTTACTTCATTAGCTTTTGTTCTGGTGTCTTGCAGAAACTTGGTTCTGCCCATTCTTTGAGTGTGCAAAATTCATGAGCTGCATGGCACCTGTTGAAATTGTTTGCTTGGTGCTGCGTCTTAGCTGTGTCTCAGCTCTTGAAGGTTGAAAGATGTGGCCAGTGTGGGGTCAGCCTGGTGTCCTTTGCATGTAATAGGGAGTATGATTAAGCTTTTGGGTACTAAATGTAGAGAATGGTAAGTGAAAGTTCAGTACATTGACCCGCACTTTTAAAAAAATTAAGAATGCCAAAGATTCTGTGCTTAGTGATGCTTTCTTTTATTGCTCAAATCTCGCATCAGTATGTGTCATCATTGTGGTCCAGATTGTTTGATACAACACTCTGAACTGTTACTTGCATGGTTTGTCAAGCAAAAAATGCAAAGTTGCCTTTGTCTTTGCCCCTTGCAGTGAGTGATGACTACAGCCATAACGTTACCTGGTCGCTTCTGGTGTCTGTAGTATGGCAAAGCATGGCTTTCGAGACTGGTTTCAATTAATCACTGGGGGTGCAATGTGAACACCAAGAGTTGTACAGACATAAATTTTTTAGGGAAAAATGCAGGTCACTGTATGCTGTGTTTAGTAAGTCTCCAGAATTGGTTATGCCACACACAAATTGTTCACTCCATGTTCCATGTGCGGAAGATGAAGTCAAGTTTAATGAAGAGAGAGCGGGAGATGGTAACAAATTACGATTGCATGTTTTCTTTTGTCTTCTTCCAGCGAACTAGGCACAAGCAATGAGAGGATAGAGCTGGAATTTGAGGAAGGCTTCTTCATCCACTGTGTTGCCAGGGTTAGAGTGGTGGACCCTTTGGAGGCAAAACTGGCACCATTAAGCAAGGCTCCTTCGGTCAAAAAATTGCAGACTGTCAGTCGAGCATTCCAGGAACAGCTTTGGACTGTGCCTGGCGAGAGATGCCCCATGTAAGAAAATGCGCTTGACATGGAATGGTGCTGTACATTGTTACTTCTCTCTTTCTCTTTCTTTTTTCTTTCAGAAATTGCCACATTGGCTTAGTTTTTGTCATCTTTCAGGCATCCTTTGCAGATCTGCTTTCCTTTTGGTACACACACCGCCTTTATGACAGAGTGCATGCATGTGCATGGCGTGCACTCTGCAACGTCAGTGGGCGACTAGGAAAGGC
Organism: Dermacentor albipictus; assembly: GCF_038994185.2. Classification (NCBI taxonomy): domain Eukaryota; kingdom Metazoa; phylum Arthropoda; class Arachnida; order Ixodida; family Ixodidae; genus Dermacentor; species Dermacentor albipictus. The sequence goes on along the minus strand of NC_091823.1, from coordinate 71,730,209 downwards.
TTGACGATTGCTAGAGCCAGCAATCGAAAACCAGAAGAACTACGAACACGTCAGGGCTGTGGTCGAGTAAAGAAAGCTCAATTCGTCACCTGTAGTTGCCGCTAGCATCTGTAAAGCTTCTTGCAGCCACCTCGTGGCAGCATGATGAATGGCCACTTTGAATTGCAGGCCATGCGCTCACACATTCTCTCTCACAAAGGCACATCTGTACCTGCTATTTCAAGATAGCTGGCCAAATTTGTAGAATTTCTGAATTTGTAAAAGCACACAAGCTTGAATGACAGCATAGGCTGCATGAAACAGAGCCTTAGTGCGAACATTGTACTGTCTACTATAACTCGATGAAAGGGAGCTCTCTGCCATTTGCCCTGTTTTATGGTGTAGTTCATCATAGCCATATTAAAGTTTTTGTTGATATTTTTACTTGAGGTTTGTACCCAGCAGAGTGGTTCAGTTCCTAGTTTCTTCTGCTGTTGAGCATGAGGGTGTGGGTTTGATTCCCAGCAGGAGCTTTCCGGTGGGAGTGCAATATGGAAGCTTTGAGTGTGTGACCTTTAATTGTGACCCTAAGAACAGTCACAATTAACTGGGAGCACTTCATCGTCTCTCTTTAACCCCTGTGTTGATATTGGGGCTTTGAAATAAGTAAGTCCCTTACTCAATCAATAAATCAATCAATCAGCATTGAAATTCATGGCAAAGCAGATCAAGGCAGTGAACATCACCTATCATTTTATGGCATTAAGCTAATCAGTACGTATGACTGTCGAGCAAATAGTGCTCCAACATGCTGGCAATTTCCCAGTAGAGCTTGGGGTCTTTCATTAGCATCTCAAGGTGAGAAGGGGGGGAAAGAGCGGTAGATTGTGCAGGGTGTGTTCATAAACAAATAAATACCTTGTTGTGCCATCATCTTTTCAACAGGCGCCAGGCAAAGCTTCCTGAAGGGTTGCCCCATTTTCCAGTAAATCCAGCATTCTGGAAGATGACAACTCGAGAGCTAGAGAGGTTCGTCAGCGGATTGCTTCGTCAGGTGTGAATCTCATTGATATCGCTGTTATGAGCTTGAAACGCATTTTTGTCCGAGTTAATTTTTCTTTTTCCCTTTTTTTCTGCTTTTACTAACATCGACCACACAGTGAAACTACCATATTTACTCGCATAATGATAGCACTCGCGTAATGATCGCACCCCTGAATTTTGTCGTCGAAAATTAGACTTTTTTTCTTTCTCCTTTAATGATCGTACCCTGAACTTGTCGCAGCGATATGTCGTGTGCCAAGTCTAGCTAATGATGATCACGCTCATCATCTGTCGAATGCTACGTGAACAACTCTTGAAGACGTATCAAGTGGTTTGCACGCGCCAAACATTCTAAAGCAGATGTCCCATTCTATTCCTTTCGTCACTTTCCGCACTTCCATGGAAAAGGAAGCTACAACCGAACATACCTTGGCTTTATTATTTTTAGGCTTCATAATGGTTTTGATCAACAACAGCAACAACAGCAGTAACAACAACAACAAAAAAAAGCGCCTTTCGATTCTTCTCATCTGCACTCGTGGGCACACAACAAATTGCGAGGGGCAACGATAGTAGCCACGTTTACACTGATACATTAGAAGTGTACCCTATATATACACTGAAGCTTGTAACACAGCTAAGATATTCGCCCACCATTAGCGAGAATGTGCCGTATTAGAATAGTAGTGAAGACAAAAGCCGCAGTTTCCGCAGCGTGCTCGCCATGCGTTTCAGTGTCACTGGCAGCTATGCATGCCCATCTCTGTTTCTGTCCCCTAAAAGTAGACATGGCTACGTTATTGTTGCAAACTTGCCGATATTAATGATATTATTCATTACTGATACGGAATAAACTGTTTCAATGCGCGTAATGTACTCACGAGAAGGAAAAAAATCGCGTTCGGCTTGCTCCGCCGGCCGCCATTTTTGTTTTGGTGTGCCGCACTGTTGCAGCGGAAGCCACCTGTGTGTTGACCTGTTGTCAGCCCACAGCAAACACAGCATGAAAAAAAAAATATTTTCGCAACAAATTTAATCTGCATAATGACCGCACCCCTGAATTTGCATAAATTTTTTTGACAAAAATGTGTAATCATTATGCGAGTAAATACGGTACTCAGCTTCATTGGATTGTTCATGTAGTATTGTAACCAAACATGCTCATTGCCTTTGAGAACAGCCTAGTATGCTGCCAGTGGGAGTGTCCCTTCAAGAAGTGCTGTATGGCACTGGACAAGCACACCCAATCACACACATATTTTTAGAAGATAATAGATGTACAGCAGAACCTCATTTATGCATTTGAGGGGGAAAAAAAAGCGATGGGAAATGTACTAACTGGGAGAACATACTATTTGATGTTATTAAACGTAAGCTTGCCGAAGGCAAGCTTACATTTGCGCTCCTCGAATTTGGCCTAGGTCAGCAGCTTCTTTGGGTGCAGAACTCTGGCGAAAAGTTTTGACGTGCCTACTCGATGAAAATTATTGCCACAGGAGACACCAACCCATGCCAAATTAATAGAGTCCAAGTGGCCTGAGACACGCTTTGTCGTTATCCTATTGCATAGTGTTTTCGTGTTTTAAGACGGTGACGGGAAATCGAAACCAAATCAAGCTGGTGGGTGATGCTGGAATACAATGCCGCGTCTTTGCAACTTTCTTGAAAGCAATACTTGTATGCCATCATGTTCTAAATATGGGAAACAATATGAGACAAATAATTGATACATAGTAGGACATGGAGTTATTAACCCTTTATGGATGATAAAATTTGTTTTGTAGCTGAGCATCAATATTGAGTACGGAAGTTCTGGTTAAATGTCTTAGCCAACACTGAATAGCAGGCAGCAAGTGTCTGTTGATTTAGAGCCGGAATACAGGACTAGGAATAAGTTTAGCGTGCGACTAACTTACTTTTGAAAGTACGATCAGAGGAGACAGTGGTGTCACTTGCAATGCAAATGCAAATGCAATCTTTACCTATGGCTCACATATGATGAGAGCTGTCTGTACCAGTTCCAAACGAAGCAATAGGTGATTTGGGATGAAGCCCGCTTCCAGTTTTCTGGCTGGTGTTTTGACCCTCTATTGCTTGAAAAGCTTCCACAAAAAAATTTTTTTTCCTTCATTAACCTTGTTCTTTTGCACAGCTATATGTAAAATATACATTTTTGGGGTATTACTATCTCCTGTCCTCAAAGGGTTAAAGCAATGAATGTCACAAGCATTGAATTCAAACCAAAGTTCATTCAGAAACACACAAATAATATGTATATATGTATTATCCCAGAAATGTTACATCAGCTAAACGAGAAAAAAAGAAAAGAGGAATCTAAAAAAAGAGACCAACCTATGATCTCTCTCTCTCTCTCTCTCTCTCTCATTTCTTTACTTATGAGAGATTGCTGGGAATAAGACATAGCCCCGTGTATTACTTCTTCACTAACCCCCACAGCCTGCCGCACTTGTCATTTTATGTACATCTTTTCATCTGCTGCAGCCTCTGTGTCCCGAAAACTACGTAGAAAAACTTCAGCTGCTGTTGCACCTAGAGGAAGTGCAGCTGAGCCGTGATCTGGAAGAGCGAGTCCTCTGCCCAGCCCCTCTGCGCATTGATGGCTGCCAGGCTCGGCTAAACCTCACCTCGTGGCTGGAAGAGGCCCAGTTCCCACCCCGAGTTGGCGATCGAGTGTTGCTGCAGCCAGCAGACGCCCCCAGCGCCCAGCTCAATTTTGAAGGCTTTGTGCACCAGGTGACAGCTGCTCTCTGTATACATTCCCTAATATAATGTCTTCAGGCACCAATTATTTGTGTCGATTGAAAAATTTAGTTTCACCACATTTCTTGCATCTTCAGAACCATCTTCAGCGTGCTTGAAAAGCACCTATGCGGCAACTTTAATAATTTATGTCTGATGGAAAACGTTGTGAGAAACAATGAACGAAGTAAACCCACCACATGACGACAAACTGACACCGTGAACAAGCACCCAGCCATGTACCTTCCAAGTTGTCTTTATACATATTCAGTGTTGCAGTACAGGTCCAATTAGAAGTTTCTCAAGATGTATGTGACGCATTTTAAATATCATTATTTTCATCAGTGCTTTTGCTTTTGATTAATTTTCTTGGCACGCATGATTGTGCACACAGCGCCTGAAGGGGATGACACGTTGAAAATAACAAGAGTTTGCCAAATGTGCTGGGTGTAATGTTATGGTAGAAGCAGAATGCGTAAATGAAATCAGCACCTCTGTAATGAATGGAGCCTTTCAACTTCACGCTGCCCATAATGTTTTTATTCAATTACTACAGCATCACTGAGTGAGGTTCCGCACCTGCTTAGCAGTGTGACAGTGTCATCTGTGCCAAGTAAAAAGTTTTCTTGATAAGATTTGAGGGCTTCCTTACAGTTTTCCTTAACACTGCATATAAGGCAACAGACAAATGTTGCCTGAAGAGCAGTGCTAAAGCCTGTTGGGAAGTTCGTATGGTATGTAGAACAGCAGCACAGGAGTGTCCACATTGCGATGTGCTTGATATGAAAAATGTGAAACTTTGGTACATTTATGCAAGACTAATAAACAAGTGAGCTCCACTGAAAATTACTAGCTGTATGTAAAGCAGAATTGGTTCCAAGTGGATGGGTAACTTTCATTTCACATTAAATTTTATAAAAGACATGCTGTCTGTATGTTGATGTGAATGATGGTGAGCAGTAATCTTACTCTTGTGTTTCTTGTGTGATGGCTTCTTGTTTTGAAAACCAGTGGTGACTATGGAAGAGGCTGGAGTGTCTTGGGCCAGCTGTGCCCTTGTCATTCCTTGCTTAATGTTCTCATCTCTTTATGACAGCTTCAAATTAATTTGCCCCAACTTGTTCAGTTTGCAGTTGTTTAAAGAGCTAGAAATTTAGGTATGGTGCCTTGTAGTAATTGTTCAACATGACTCCAGTGCCCGGAATGAAAAGGTTGATCACAGTAAATGCCAACACTGCACAGACAAGCATATGCTACTGATCAAGCGACAGTAAACATGTTTGGCAGCTGCTGCTTTAAATAAATAGAAAACAACTCTTATATACCTAATGCAAATAGCTGGGACATATATATAGTACAGTCGAACCTTGTTAATTCTAACACGCTTCATTTGAACTGACGCTGTGGTCCTGTCAAAGTTATCTGCATTGCAATGAGTGAAAATGGCTGGTAATTTGAACGCACAAGCATTTGCGATAATTAATTTGAACATACTGCGCTCCAACAGTGCTCTCAGCAGCGTGCCAAATCACGCAGCGGTGCCTTCGACCAGCATTCCTCTGACTCCGCCAGAGACAAAGAGCGTAGGAGAGACGCTTCAATGCCACACATGAAAAAAGAAAAAGAGACATGGCGGAAATTTATGCGCAGGCGTGTGCAGGCATGCATCACCGATTACTTCTGATAGTGACAGGTACGTGTCCTGTAGAGTCGACGACCGATTTTTCGGACCTCCAATTTTTTGGACGTGCACGATAATTCGGATGCCTTCGCGGCACTGCTGTGTAGCCCACAGAGTTGATGTATACGAACGTCTGAAATTGCGGACGCAAAAAACCTTCGCCGTCCGGTTTTCCGGACATTTTGCCATAACCGCAGGTCTGAAACTACATTACTCGAAGCCACCACCACCGCCATTTTGATTATCTCGCCGCCTCGAGCCGGCGCTCTCGCACGCAGATCCGCTGGCAGCTGTAACCACACCGCGGCAACGTTAGGCCTAGCTACCCCGACGATTGCTACCAAGCTTCTTGCTGTTCGGTGCCGTATTTTTCATTGAAATAATTCGCCGTTGTTACAATGGCGCCGACTCCGCCTTTGTAATCCTCGCCTATGGCTTCGGAGCGCGGAAAACATGGCGCGTTGCATGTCGGTTTCCGAAAGTCAGCTTTGCCTCAGTACAGCAGTGTTACGCGGCTAAGCATACTAAAAGTTATAAGGGGCAGTTGTCACGGGACAGTATGTTTTTATTATACACGCGTGCACCCGCCGTCTCCTATCACAGTACGACCACCGATACGCCTAAGGAATGTGTACTGGCAGGCCTTTAGAGCTATTTCGGACGTGCCTATGACGATTTTAGCCCTTGGGGGCAGTAAAAGGCATGCATTCGTTTTTTCGTATCACCCAATTTTTCTGGTGTTATTTTTCGATTTCGGGCCCCTAGGGAGTCAGAAAAATCGGACGCTGACTGTAATTTGTAAATACGTGTGACTAAATCTTCTGAAACTTCCCACTCCTGTGTTAGCTCACTGCACATGCGCCACTGCAGGTAAGTCCTCCATTCAATTAGCTTAATTTGATTTGAACTTCTTTTAATTCTAACAAATTTTTGGGCCCCTTTCAATTCGAATGATCGAGATTCGAGTGTATTTATAAGGGGTGAAATTTGAGTCTACTTTCTCTAATATCCGTTTTGGCCATTATATACACGTTTGTGTATGCAACTTGTTTGTGCCATTTCTGTACAGTGGTGCCAAGGAAAAATCCACAAACTTTGCACTTAATGTAAATACCAATGTGAAGTCTTTGTAAACTCGGTATGGTGGTATTCCACTTCAGCGTGCTGAATATTTCTGCACACATCTACTTGACTGATGGCACTACATGTGATTGACAGAATGTTTGACATGCCAGTTTCGTCAGCATTGGCAAAGTAATAGCTTTTTCTTTCTTTTAATGCCTGCAGACACTTGCGCTTGTCCTGTGAGCCGGTGACCGAATTCCTTTTATAAAAAGAAGAAGAAAAAAGCAGCATGTCTGATTGTACAACTGGGCAATACTTAATTACTGTGTAATTGTGAAAACTGTTGAATTTGCACAAAGCATCATTCTATGAGCCTGGCTTTCCTTCAACTCAGTCTACAGCACCCCAGAATAAGATAGTGATGCTTTGACCCATTTATCAGCAGTCCATCAGAACTCATGACTGAAAGGGATAGGGTTTTCTTGCACGCTGATCACTTCATTTTGTTTTTGTTATTTTTTTGTTGTCCTTTCTTACATTTTAATTGTGTGCAACATTTTATTTTTGCAGGTCATGTCTGATGAGGCCATTCTGAGAGTGAGTCCTGCCTTCCACGAAGAAATGGTGAAAAATCCGGGACAGTCGTGGGAGTTGCGCTTCCAACTCAACCGCACCCCTTTGCGACGCTGCCACCTGGCTGTACGGATCTCGCGGCCTCTGATTCGTTCCTGTGAGTACAGCATCTGCATTGACGCTTATAACGTAGGACCTATGTGAGCTTTGCTGTCTCATGCCCAACTTCTCCATGAGTCCCATGTTATTCCTTTGTGCCACTTCTTCTGCTTTGATTGCCGCTGTAGTGTTGGCGTTTGGAGCCATGGTGTTTGAAGCACAGCTGAAGGACATATAGTAAATAAATATCCTCAAATCATCTTGCTCTTCTAAGGTACCGGGTCGAGAGCGTACACTAGTACTACTGCTAATTTACTAGTACTGCTAGTAAATTACTAGTAGTACTCTGCACTACTAGTAAATTGCCCCTTTAGAAATCTTCAAGTACTTGTTTGGTGGGAATGTAAGGTTTCCAGCCCTCAAGTAGTTTTTTTTTTTTATGCTCTCAACTATTGAGACTCTTGGAGCCACAAAGACATAGAACAGTGGTTCCAAACTTCTGCTGGGATCCAGCACCTAGAATAATCGTATTTTGTTGCTCTTGCAGATATGTGTTTGTGGAATCCAAGCGCTCACTTTGAGATTCCTGTTGCTCCTCGAAAACGACAAGTGAAATTTAACTCGAGAGGGAGGAATTTATTTGTAGAAGAGTTGGCCTGGTTTATAGCTTGCTCTGGCCTGCTACTCCGCACTGGGCAAGGTGTATGGGAAAGAAAAGGAGTGATGTTTGGGGAAAATAAAATGTGTGCATACAAGTCTACTTGTGGCATCTCTAAAGTTGCGTGATTAGTCTAGTGGCTTGTAAAAAAGCTGCAGCTGTCTTTATAATCGTGGCTGCACTGTTTGCATCAGGCCAAGGATCCCAAAACAGTCACAAGATCAGCAGCAGCAACGGCTGCTGATCTGCTGATGATGATAGTGGCGGCCCAACTCCTTTTTTTTTTCCCCCCATGTAAACTGAATATTGGCTACCCCCATTTGCTCTTTAATCCACACTGCTGTCTTCCTGTCTTTTAATGTCGCCAGGTAATGGTCTGGTAGCGATGTGTGTGATCAAAGAGACCAGAGCCGTTATCGTGCGTATGCAGGACAAATGTAAAACACAAGCCTAGTGTCCCTGTTTGTGCGCAGTGCTGTTTCCTAGAAAAGAGCCACAGACAGTGACAAAGAAGGGGCCTCTGATGCTGGTCAACAAGCAGCTGAACGAGTTGCAGCAGGAGGCTGTGTATCGAGTCATGGTTGCAGCCAAATGTTCCTTGCCATACGTTGTCTGGGGACCTCCCGGCACTGGAAAGACTGTCACTCTCGTCGAGGCCATCCTGCAGGTGAGCTGAAAGAATACTTATTTTTTATTTTTCTTTGAAAACTGTTCCTTCCACAGCATCCGCGCATAGGCCAGAGATGCTGCAGAGGAACACAAATGTTACATTTGGCTAGTTGTTTTCAAGTGCCTCGGAGTGCTCTGGTGGCATGCTCGTGGTAGGCTGGTTCTGTGAGAGCGCTCAGAGGCACTTTCACATTCAACCCGGGAGCTGGAGCGTAGAGCTCGAGTCACGTGGCTCCCGCACCTTCCAATGTTGCGTGGCGTGTGTTGCATCGGTTGCAGGCGAGTACCTCGGTGTGTTCGCGGCTTGGTTGTTTACAACAGAAGCGCTCACGTGCTTCCTCTTCTGGCCTCTGATTGCCTTGGGGCCCTTTCAAGCAACTGCACAATAGGCTTGGGCATGCTCTCTCTGGCACCAATCTAGAGCAGGCTCCGCATCATTGCAGTAAGAGTCGCAGCATGGTTTTGATGTTATCGTTTAGGTTTGCTTATTAGAAGAGAAAAAAAAAATAGTTTCTTGTCTTGCTGAGATCCCAGCACCACACACTGTGCAATCACGGATTTCATATTTTTTAGTATTTGGATTATTGTGGTGGCTCTGTAAACGTTCTTTCAACTTGAAAGTTCAGTTGTGGGAACAGGTTCATGAAGTTATCCATAGTTATGCATTACCAAAAAAACATAAAAATGAAACCAAGTGTAGGAAAAATTGCAAAATTATTATATCTCTTGAAATGTAGCTGGGAGTTTTATTATTATGAATTCAGTTCTGATGGTTTGCTAGGATTTTGTGTTCCTTTCAATCGATGCAGTCTCAGAACATGAATGTTGTCACAATGAAAATGTCAATTTTAGAGGGACTGACAACTGGCCAGAATGTGTTGTAAAATATTGACAGAAATGAAATTACCACGATTTATCATCAGAATCCAGCTAGCTTTTTGTGATCAAGCAGGAATTATAAATTTAAATTGGCAAAGAAAGTCTCAAAAACAAGTAAGTGGCGCGGCCTGGCGGTAAAATCTCGTTATTTCAAATGTAGTATATGAGATTACTGTACATAAGTGAGCTTTTTTAAGTACAGCATACTTATTGCTTAAAGTTGTAGTTCATATATTATTATTAGACACTTGCACTTTATGCTATGCATATTATGAAGTAAAAAAAGTCTGTGCTAAGGAGAGGCACATGCGTCCCACAATGCATTGCGACGCACATGATTGTGCCATAAATGGGTGCCAGCATTACAATATTAGCACACGCGTGGCTACAGCAACACGCTGAACGGTGTATCATGCGTAAAAGCATTGTTTCATTAGCAAGAACTTAGCTTGGCTTAGCTAAAGAACACTCTTCACTTGTTAAGGATTGAAGCAGTTGGACAGGAAAGCACAAAAACACATAGCTGTTATTGTAGAAATAATTTAACACTTCGTAAAATGTGAATTGCAGGTACATTGGCTTGATAAACAAAATAATACCTTCTCACAGCTATGGCTGCACTTGTCGTCTGCAAGAATTTAAATCTGCAATAAAAAAATCTACCCTGGGCAGTCGCATGCAGTGAAAAAAATTTATCCTGAAAGGGTTAAAGGAGTGTTTGTAGCAGCATTGAATATTAAATTGGCATACATTATTTATTATTCCTCGTGTCTTGGCTTAAGTGTTTTCATTTCTTTAAGCTTATCTTGGACCTTGTGTTTTTGCAGGTGTTCCTGAACATAAAGCACAGCCGAGTGATAGCATGCGCACCATCAAACAGTGCAGCAGACCTTCTGGTTCGTATGTGTGCTCATTCAGTAGGTTTCATTGAGAGTAACCTAATTAAGACTACAAAGATAACTTCTAATGTTTTAACATTTTGGCCTTGTGTTACTAGCGCTTCGTGTTCTTTGTTCGTGATGTGTTTTTCTATTTTCTGTTCTCCTTCGGCACATTATCTGTGTTACCACATATTCTCTTCTGCACAAAAACACACTCATCACATCGGGCTGCACGAGTGTAGTGGCTAACACAATGGGTCCATCGTTACCACATGTACATAATGCATTTATTACTCTCTCAAATTGTCAGAACAGCCACCAGTTGTTGCAAGACACAATATGGCATAGTGTAAATAGGGGCAAGCTTGTAGTGTTCGTAAAGGGAAATGCTGAGAATAATTAGCGACCTTGCAGAGAAGACACACACACACTATTTCCACACCATGCCCAACTGACCCATCGGCTTTGGCGTGGGTGTTTACATAAATAGTAGAGCTCCTCCTGGGGTTGCCGTACAGAACAATAATCAACAATGCAATTTACAGCAGGGCTGTTGACTGAATGATTTCAGGTGACGACTGTCTGACATACTGGTAGTATTGCTGCTACATTTGCTCATTTGCAGTCTTCTTTCCGGGCTCAAGTTCACCAAATCAACTTCCTATTATAGTGAAGTTTTTCGTTTCCCTCCTGTCTTTATGCACCTGTCACTTTCATATGGCAATACCATACCTGTGAACTCTCCCGAATATTTCGTTAAGCTTGCAAATTTGGGCTTGTTCTATGGTTTTTAGAATGTTGCGTCAAGTATTACAAGAAGTATTATGTTCAGGAAAGAATTTTCGAAGTGTCTAAAGATGGGACGAAGCAAAATCACCAAAATTGCATCCAAGAACAACGTTGTGATGGCACCTGTGCCACCATTTCGTAGAAGTGCAAGATGCGCATACCTGAGGGGTTTCTTCGAGTAAGTTTATGCAGAAGAAGTTTTTAAAGCTTGCGAAATGACCAACAGCCATATCACTGAAGGAGTCACTGTGATATAAAAACAGTGAGTTGCTCATCAATTTCTGCTTTTCCTAGGTTTGCTAGTGTGCTGCGTCTAAGGCTAAATAATTATTATTAAGGTTCTTGTGTACCCCAGAAAAGGTATGGCCTCAGGGCAAACACTTAAATATGTATTCCAGCTACATCCCCCTCCCCATCCCCTCCCCATCCCTCTCCCACCGCTACCTTTAGTTTTTCATGTCCTGGCGATTGTTACGAGTTTTAAAGCTCAGATGTTGGTAGGTATGCAATACACAAGCCAAGTGTCCAGGTTTGAAGTTTTATATTTTTTGCTTGTGAGCATCATCTGCTTCAAGCATCATCTGCTTCATCTGCTTCAAGACATCATCTGCTGGCAGTGTTGCTTTAATGCTTTAATGCTTTTTAGTGGCAAGGGAAACAAATCCTGTTCCTGTCTAAGTAATGTATAACCAACCTTTAAATTCAAGTGCTATTTAGAGTAGAACCTCGCTGATATTATCCCATGTTGTATGATTTGCCAGAGCTTTCATTCTTGTTTACGATGAAGAATGAAAAAAATATACCCAATACAGTTACACTTCTTTTTTGCCTGTTAGCAGGTTCCCGGGAAACGCATTCTTTTGACACCAATGTTCAGCAAACTGCCAAATTGGGATCATATGATAGGTTTACCAGTGCCTAGAACCCGCGTGAACAAGAAAATGCAAAAGGCACATGCTATTGAGAGTGGTAGGTGCCCACAATGGCAGCTGTACAGCAGTCTTTCTCATGGGAGAATGTTGGCATGCACTCAGTTTTCTCTTCTGGAACCAGCAAATCTTGCTGGTCATTGCACATTGCATACACCGCTACCGCTGGCCACCTAGTTGCTATAAATATCTTCACCCATCTGTCTCACGTCGCGTGTGGCAAAGTGTTGAAAGCGTGCTGCATGCGTTTAATAGGCGATAACTCAAAAACGCCACTGTTCCCTTCTGCAGGCAGTGCAAAGTAAGTGTCAAGTTTCACTCGGCAACATCATGTTCCAGCGCCACCCACCAGCTTGATTTTGCTTCGGTTTCCTGTCGAAGTCTTGTCGGACACTACATAAGTGGAAAACGAAAAATGAAAAAGTGCATCTCGGATTGCTCTAGCCTCACCAGATCCACACGTGTCTCATAACCCAACAATTCTAGCTGAGTGGGCACATCAAAATTTGCCACCAAAATGCCCTGCACAAAGAAGCTGCTGACCGAGATTTAATTTGAGGAACGCAAACTTGTTGAAACCACAAAATCAACATTGCCTGTCTCGGGCCGCTCGGGTCCAATGAGCTCAGCCCACGTCAGCGTCTCGTGCTGTGAAGATTCATGCAACACTTCACGTTACATAGATTTCAACTGCAATTGAATCTGCCAGATTTTATAGCGACTTCAGATTGTATGTTTCCTTGGTTAGAAGGTTTCTCGTGCCTTTTTTTTTCAGATTGTATTAACTACTGCATTAGCAATATGTTGCTGAACACACACACACACAAAAAAACATCAATCTGGAAATTGAAGTCAGCGACCGATTTTCTTGACACTCGATTTTTCGGACGCCTTCATGGCACTGTCACGGTACCCCATACAGTCAATGTACTATAAGAACGTCTGAAATATCAGACGCAAAAACCCTTCGCGGTCCGTTTTTCTGGACTTTTTTCCATGACCGCAGCTCCGAATTGGCATTGATCGTAGCCACCACCGCCGCCATTTCGATTATCTCGCCGCCTCGAACAGGCGCTCTTACACGCAGATCCGCTGGTAGCCGTAGCCACCACCGCGGGCCTAGCTACTTCTACTTTCGCTACCAAGCTTCTTCCTGTTCGGTGCCGTGTTCTTCGTTAAAACAATTCGCCGCTGTTAGCAATGGCGCCGACTCCGCCTTTGCAATTTTCGCCCATGGCTTCGAAGCTCGGAAAGCATAACGCGTTACATAATGCCGGTTCCCGAAAGTCAGCTTCGCTTTAATACATTAATGCTACGTGGTGAAGCATGCGCAAAGTATTGCGGTGAAGCATACGAAGAGTGGGAAGGGGCAGTTGTCACAGGACACAGTGTGTGTTCCTTAATTATGCACGCGTGCACACGCCGCCTCTTGTCACAGTACGAGCACCGATACTACTTATAAGCGTACTGGCAGACCTTCAGAGCCATTTTGGACGTGCCTGTGGCGATTTGAGCCCTTTGGGACAGTAAACAGCACGCATTCGTTTTTTTTTTTTTAACTGCCCGATTTTTTGGACATTTTCGCGGCTGGAGTTCGAAAGATCGGACGTTGACTGCGATAACGCATACGTAAATAATAATCTTAATTATGTAAATAGTGTTCTTCAGGTAACATGGTTTCTTTGTCGCTGTCATTGCCCCTTGAAGACAACTCGTAACCAACATCCAAGTTCTTTGAATCATAGTTGACAAGAAGTTTCTGCATCATTGAGAAAACGCGTGGGCTTTGTGCGCCATATTGCAAAACTAGAGACACAAGCATCATTGAAAGTTGACAAGCTCTGTCACGCCTTATGTGGTATAAAAACGAAACCTAATATAAAAAAATTGGCCGACGATTATGCTTCTTATAATGCAATCTTTGAGTGCAGCTGCTGCTTTATTTCAATAAAAGGCAACTGCATACAAAACACAGTGCCGAATGGAAGCAGTTCTGCGTTTCGAAATGGGCAGCAGACACTGCGATCCGCCGCTATTGAGCTGGCGCTATGGTAACGCGCCATCTTCTAGTGGTTTACCGCCGTGGAAAGTGGGGGGGGAGGGGGAGGATTAGCAATTATTATTTAATGTTTCTTCTGAGGTCGGATGAGGGGTCGGGTGGAGAACAGGTATATTGAGTAGAGATCACACACTCATTCACTCACAGACAGGCCTCAATGGGGCTGCACAAGGTTGGGGTGGGAAGTAGAAGGAAGGGGACGAGGCACTATAACTGTCTTTCAAGTCACCGCAACGGCACTGCGCCAGGTAAGGGGAAGTATAGGGCTAGAGTGGAGGTGGGAGAAGGACAGCCAGGCGCAAGCACTGCCAGTAGCAACATATGCCACTGAGGAACGCGCCTTGCAAATGGGGAAGCGAGAGACACGGCTGAGAGCCATACAGCCACGTGACATGGAGACAGAGGAGCGGAGAGCCATAGATCACATGCGAGGCGGCAAGGAGCGCCTGCTGCCGGCACCGCAGCAGTGCCGCGACAGCGGGTCAAGGGACGGCGAGGGCGGAGTGGATGGTAGTGGCGAGAGTGACCACAACAGCACTGCGCAGAGGAAGGGGGCAAGAGGATAGGCAAGAACACGTGATCCGGCTTTGGAGGACAAGGAGAGAGCAAGGCTCGCACTGTGCAGAGATGGCACCAGAAGCGCATGCAGCTAGAGCAGCGGTCTGGCCCCGGCTACGGAGCTGGTTACGGCGAGGCACAATGGCGAGGCTGATGGCAACGCGAAACATGGGAACAGGTGCCAAAGAGATGCATTCTAAAATTTAGTTTAACCTACTTCCAAGCAGGTGGCGCAACCAGTCTACAGATGTCTCATGTTCAAGAATTATCGTGGGCATGCCCAGGAGTGTGCATCGGCATCCAAACAAGTGTAGCTAAGGCACAGCACTTAAAGGGCCAAGGTCTAGAGATGCTAACCAAGAAAGAAATAAAATTATATCCTCCCCTATTATTTTTCCCCCCTTCAGTTATTTTCTTAAGTGTGTCGCTTCCACCTTCTTTTTGAGTGCCCTTGGAAAGCAGAAGACTTAGCCATGCCATTTAGAAAACCCACTTTCATTTCCCTATCCTTATTACCGTATTTACACAAGTGTGAGGCAAGATTTTTTCCATATTTCTCGCCCCAGAACATGGCTTGCATTATATTCAGGCTCATAGCATGAATATAGCGCGTTTCTCTCTCTTTTTTTAATTTTATTTTTCCGTGCTGGGAGTTGCCACTGTGCATTTTGCGCCGTCTTTCTTCTGAATTAAAATGCTGTTAGTGCTGCGTCAGCATGGTCACTGTGTATTAGCTCTTTAATGATGGCACATATATATACCCACAAGAAGTTTTTATTTTCTATATAACTGTGCAAAACACATTGAAAATAAGCATAAGCAACAAAGTGAAACAAATATTTTGCAGAAGCATTTTCAGCTATAGAGGGGAAGCTCCTAGCAAAAAACTAATCGTGCGCTTCACGCCAAGCCACCTAAGATTTTGTTTTGAATTTGTACTGACAGCTCTCGTTATATGTGAACTATATGTGTATATTTCATTTGCTTCACATCGCATATGTAACATCACTGCACCTGGAGATCTTCCGTTGATCTACCTCCTCTGATCATGCTTTCAAAAGAAAGTGAATCACGTGCCAACTTTCTTCTTTCTTGTGTTCCTGCTCAAAACCAACAAATGGTGCCTGCTGCCTATCATTCAGTGTTGGCCGAAGACATTTGGCTAGTAACTTTGTACTCAATACTGAAACTCAGTAAAAATGTTTTTTTTTTCTGGTATGTTGCTCGTAGGCAACACTCATCAAAAAAAGGGGTAATCATTACTATGAGCAAGGTATCAGATGCTGTTGTGCAGGTAGGTCAAGCTGTGGTCTCTGAAGCCGTGTGGCGCATGACTGCGCAATCCATGAAAAGCTCTGTCGCTTTTGATTGTGTCGCAGGCATTTCTGAAGTGCTGTTCAACAACATCGGTGGGTGTCAGGGAGGACAAAGTTGTTCCCGCCTTCAGTGACAAAGGCATCAGAACTCGTCCTTTCACTTTAATTTGCTGTGGCAGTTAGCACTAACAATGAACAAAGCCCTGTGGGCATCTGCATTTATGGATTGTTTCTTGTTTCTGTTGTGGCATTACTTCGCATTACAATCTTAATATGCATATTTTTTCCTTTTCGGGGAGATTAAAAGTGTACTCCCTCACGTTATATTTCTGGCTGTATTGTTTACGTGCAGATATGGTAACTGGTGAAATCTAGCAGTTAAAACAATGTACACAAAGCAAGAAGGTGACATCTAAATTTATTAGCATTGTGTGGGCCAATCTGAAATGTTTCTCAACATTGTCCATATCTTTAATTTTTTATTTATAGGCGGAGAAGCTTTGGATGTCTGGCAAACTGGTGTCCTCGGACATAGTGCGCCTCTTGGGTTTCCAGAGGGACGTAGATGTAAGTGCTTGAGAATTTTTGCTTGTTTGTCATGCTTGATGCCTGTTTGATATAGTCGCATGTTTGCTCGAATAAAATTATTGTACTGTGGCCCTATTATTGGTGTCAAGTGAAATTCACACAGCGGAGCACGTGCCTGAAGCACAGCTGAAGGTATAGTGCATGTCATCCAGTCATCACCATTGACAGGCGTGCACATCCGGTTTGGCCATGCTGCATGATGATGCTCTCCCTATACTGCAATATTTTTATTTCAGTTTTGGTTCTCTTTTATTTAAAAGCGAGCAAAGAAAAGAAAGAAATGAAAGCGAAAATATCGTAGCTAGATAAGCATCCTCGCCTCTGTTGGCAACTGGATGAGTGATTTTAGCTCTAATGATGACTGTTAGATGGTGTGAGCTGTACCCTGCTCCCAGCTATTCGCATTTCATTTGATGCTGATAACGCTTCCAGCTTTGCCGCACTGTGCTCTACTAATAGTGTACGGTAATACGGGCCACAAGATCCATGGTTAGTGCGGTGTTGGCATCATCCTTTAAAGCAAACATTATGTGTAAGGGGTTATTCATGCCAGAAACGTACTAGAGAATAGAGGAAAAGATTGCGCTGATGTCATTTCTTGCAGACCCCTTCTTACTTCTTTCAGCGATCTAATCTTCCCTTTGACTGGGGTGAGGAGATTGTACAGTGAAGTGCACTATTAAAGAAAACGTGAATGTGGAGGATGTGTGAATTTTATCTTTGGCAGGTGCACAATCACCTAGCTTAACAGCAAGTGACATGCATTGATTTACGCTGACACCTTTTTACACACCTGTGCAGTGCATTGACATGAGCACCTGCGAAGTGAGAGCCACACATTAAAGCGTTCTCTTTAACAGTGGGCTGCACTTTACCTTTTGCAAGGTGAAAATGATCCCCTCCTAGAGGCCTCACTTTATCAGAGGCAGTCCAATTCCCTTCAAGCATGGAGGTGGGCTGCTTCCTTACACTACTTAGTATGCAGACAACACACCGGGCCATTCTCTCATTCACACCCATATCCGAATGTCAGTCTCTTGGTAAAGCTCATGCCTTCACTGTGTCATGTTTTAAATGTGGGCGTCTTTCAGTGTATGTTTTCTAAACAAACATTTATTTTCAATCTTTGGCAGACCGTCCCACCTCGTATCAAGCACATATGTGTGAACACAGCTAACTTGAAGAATGCAGCCCGTCACCGAATCGTTGTGTCTACAGTGGTTACTGCAGGTGCTCTGTATGGTCTGGGGCTTCCACCTGATCACTTCACCCATGGCTTCTTGGATGAGGTGAGCAGAAAGCTGGAGTCTATCTTTGTTCTTCCTTCTTTCTGACTGGCATCCTTGGCTTCTTCATTCTTATTGTTTACTGCACATTTCTCTTGCATTATTTTGATTTGCATCATTTCGGCTATGTTCCCTTCAAGAGCTGTATGCACAATTGTGTTTGCCAAAATAGCACATTAAAAGCAAAGGCACTGATGAGAATTATAATGACTTAATGTATTACATACATCTTTAAATGTTTCTGATCAGATTTTTGTGGTAAATGTGAATACTTGGGGCAAAGTATTTCAGTGAAAGGAGTTGAAAGATAGACATCTGGTGGCTTGCTCTCGATGCAAGTATGTTGTTGTGCAGTGGGTTCATTTCTTTCATTGTTTCTGACAATTCTTTACATCAGGCATATTTTTCAAGTGGCTGGATGTGTGCTTTCCAGGTATGCTGGGCATGAACTACCGGTAGTTGATGTTTTGATGTTCCTGTAGAAAGAGTTCTCATTTTGTAAACTTTACAAAACTCACTGAACATTTGAAAATTCTTCAAATGCTTTGCTGCAGCAAGCTTTTAATGATTTTGAATATACAAGAAACATTCATTTAGCATAGCACATAGATCTTACTGATTCTTGTCCAGCACATTTGAATCACCTGAGCTTGTTCTTATATTCTTGCTGCATGTCAAAACTGTATTGTGTTTTTTTCAGTCTTCTGCCCGTGTGTGTGTGTATGTACATGCATGCATATGTTCATGATTGCGTGTGTGTATGGTCTTAGCACCATGACAATTGTGCCTGTATTTGTGTACTATTGTCAAGCAAAATGCAATAGCAAGAACAAGCTTCCTGGTTTTAAAAGCTGGTGGAAAACACATGAACATAATATAGACAAAAAGGACACATCAACTTGCTCAGTTATGCTACAGTTTACTGGTAAGCTACAGTGATGAGCGACAGTGAGGACGATGAGAGAAAATCTGTCGCGAGATAGCTTTTCATGTCATATGGTGACAGAAGTGACATGTGGCTAGCACCGCAGGAGAGAGCGATATTACATTTGTTTGTTGCTGTCAATGCTTTCCTTCTTTAATTTGGCAAGGAAGGGGGGGATGGTGTGGATGTTGGGCAGTTTTCATTAGAGGAAACTTATTTTTTTTTTTTCACAACCCTTTTATTTTTTGTGTATCAGCAGCCAGGCAGTTCAGGCAGGCCTACATTTAAGTAACACAATGCTCTTGAACTTTGTTACATACCTGCCAAATCTCCCGGATTTTGACCATTTCTCCCAATTGTACAGTTAACAGGAAGATGTCCCAGAAATTGCAGTTGTGCCCCATCTATATCCACGTCCTGCCCTTTGTCTGACTACATTGGCGAAAATATTCAACCCAGTGCTATCCAGTTGGAAGTCCATCGTGCATAGTGTTGTTAAGAAAGTAGTAGGGAAACCCTACAAGCGTTATTTTGTTGACCTTCATAGGACTGCAGCAGCGCTCTTTACGCTGATGGGGTTGTTGGGTGCCCCAGTGGCCCTCGCCTCATTCAGCTAGCGAGCGAATGCTGTGTTCTGAAACTAGCAACACTAGACTCTTCATCGTTCTCCATGTCAGCTGTTTTGGCATTGTGTAGGCCTACTGTCAGTCATGGCTTTAAGCAAGGGGCGCGAGCACAAAAACTATCAACTACACAAGTACAAAAATATTTTTAAAGCAGTACACAACCAAGGTGATGCTAGGTATTTTGTTGATACCACAGAGCAATGCAGAGTGCAAGCGGATATTTAGCATCATGAAAGACGCAAGAACACATTTCCACTCGTTGACGTATGATAAGACGCTGGGAAATATGCTCCCCGCAAAATGTCAAAGAAATGAAATTTGTTACGATTAAACATATCCTGAAGAATTTTTGAAAAAGGCAGTCAACCGCAACGAAATGCTTGCCAAAGGGAGTCCTTGATGTTCATGTGATCATTTGTAAATCTGTAAATAGAAGTCTAATCCAGTTGTCTTTGCGCAGATGCATTTTCAGTACTTGAAAAAGAAATAAAATTGTCCTCGTCATGGGAGAGGGGGGGGGGCAATCAGCCCCCCTCCCCTCGGTCAACACAATATCTCCTGGATTTGTTTTCTCTGAACTTGGCAGGTATGTTGTTACAAAAAAGTTGCATCTGACATGAAAATACCGTGTTTGTATCTAATATTCATCACATGATGATGTCAATGAGAAAACTATTATACAGTAATCCCTCGTTATAATGAAGTCAGCGGGATGGTGAAAAATTAGTTATAAGTGGTAATTCGGTATAAGCAACCACTCGAAAAAAGCTAAAGCAGTCGAGCTTTAATTGCACCACAAATGCAAGGAAGTCAAAATACAATGTTTTCAGTGAAGCAAAGCTTTACTCAGGTGCAAAAAAGGCAGTGAGCTTTGGCTGTTTCAAGTTCTTACTGGGTGTGAGCAACCCCTGCTCTAACTTGACAAAGCATTACACGAGGCCATGGTCGCCGCCCATGCATTCAACCTCATTTCGCAGTAGGCGTAGGTACTCCCATGTCTGCACCATAGTTGGCACTTCACGTGTCTCTTCATCTGCCAACTCTTCGTTCTCGTTGAGGCCACCAACAGTGCCAATAAGTATCTCTGCATACATCGCTGGGATGACCACGGGAGCAGCAGCATCAGCCAACGCGAATGTTTCGCAATCGCCTTCTGCCTCTTGGCCAACAATTTTATGAACAGCCTCGTACAGATGGTGCAAGTCCGGTCATCATCACGCTGGTCATTGTCAGGGTAACTGATGACGGCGTGCGAAAAGCCGTCGTGCACAAAGGAGCTGGCAACCTTTGAAGGTGCGAGGTCTTTCTAGGAAAAGTTCAGCAAATGGATTGCACCAAGCAAATCAATGTTGTGCCTCTTGCTGGCGTCATACGCTGTGAGCATGCACTGCAAAAGAGCCTTGTGGTACGGCTTACAGGTGGTCTCAATGATGCCCTGATCTATTGGTTGCAGTATTGTGGTTGTGCTTTCTGGCATAAATTCCACAGCGATTGCTTTGAGGTTGTCTATCTTCCCGTGGCTCGGACAATTGTCAATCATGAAAACCACCTGCCAATTCTTTGCGTCAGACCGTCCATCCAGAAGCCACACATAGTCTTCAAAAATAGCAGCAGTCATCCATGCTTGCTTGTTACTTCTGCAGATGCATTCCTTGGGAATAGTTGCATTTCAAAAGCATCGTGGCCTCTCTGCCTTCCCCAATATCAATAAGGGAAGCTTGTCCTCGCCAGTTGCATTGGCACCAAACAGCACCATGACACACTCCTTGCTCTGTTTTCCTGTGGTTGAGGATCTGCCAGCAGTAGTGAACCTGCGATTTGGTAGCATCTTGTAGAAAAATGCAGCCTCATCTAGGTTATAGATGTCTTTGTCTTCATACTTTTCAAGGAGCGCTTGGAGCCGATGTTGGTGCTATACTTCTACAGTGTCATGGTTCACGGCTGCGCTTTTGCCAACGATTGACTTCAAGGTCACACTGTGTCGTTTCTTGAATCGCACAAGCCACCCATTGGTGCACTTGAAATCTTTATGGCCCATTTGGAGGGCGAGAGCTTCGCCTTTTGCAATAAGTGCAGGTCCACGTAAGGGGAGATTTGCACTCCTGACGTTCTTCAGCCACAGTAGAAGTGTAGATTCCACTTTGGGGTATTTCGAATTGCACTTCCTCTTTCTCTTTGCTGAGAAGCTCTTTTCAAAGCCACCCAGCACAGCTTCCTTGTTTTTTAATAAAGTAGACGGCGGTATGCCGAATTTTTTCGCGATATCAGTTTTCTGCCGGCTGCCTTTTTCCATTTCTTTTGTCGGCAGAACTTTCTGCTCCAAAGTCATACACTTTCATCTGGAGACTGAAGGAGCCATTTATCACTGCAGACCACAAAAGCACACATGAGGTATGCCTAACGAAGCACTCCAAATAACACACAATCACATGGCCTGCGGCACGGATCCAAACACATGCGCCATCGGCACCAAAGTGACTGAACGCGGCGGATGATGCAGAAGGCAGAAGCCTAAAAAATGCCGTCAGGGCATTTCGCTTTCCTCGTCAGTGTGTGCTGATGATGGCGATGTTTGCAATGGCAGGCTTGGTATCATCTTCATGTGTACCGGAAGAAAAGCAATCGGAGTAGGGGAGACCAAAAAGCAGGAACCGCGGAAGGGCACCCGTTGGTGGAAGATTGTGCTCGGGAGAGCATACCGGAAGAGGGCAGCTTTAGAGGAGCAGCGACGTCGAAAGTGGCAGTGAGGAGGCAAGGAGTTGACATGAAGGCCAGTGAGAGGAGCGACTGACATCCAAACGGCTTGCAGGCTGGAGAGCGAATGAGGAGGGGAACGTAGTGGCCACATTTATAGGGGTGGTGCAGAAGTCACGGAAAGCACTGCCACGCTGGAAAGCACCTCAAATGCCGGGGCTCGAATCTGAGGTTGTGTTTGTTGTGCTCAAGAAACGATTAGCCGCTCATTGTGGGTACGCAGCGCGATCGTGAAAACTGAAAAGCTTTACAGTAGGGGCTTTGCATTATCACTGGGCAATTTTTTTCTGAGGTGTGCAGCCGTGAAGTTCGCAAAACAAGAGTTTTTCAGTACACCATTGTTGACGACACTGCGAATTCTATGGTTAGAGTGTTGGTGTATGCGCACCGTCACGTCCGTGCCATTGGCAAATGTCTAGGAACGAAATCCAATGACCATACCACACATTTAGACCGTTTGTTTAAAATCGGACGCCATGAATCGAGCATGACCAACTTGAGAAAATTGCTGAGGAAACACCAGCTTGCATTTACCCACCATGTTGACAGCCTGACTCGATGCTGGCGACGCTCGGATTTTTCGTGTTTTCAGAGAGTTATCAGTCGATTTGCACTGTCAGAAGTGTAATGAAGCTAGGGGAGGTGTTTTATTACGATGCAGGCCGATTGTAGCGAGTGGCGAGCAAATTTCTAGACAGACTTCCCTGAAGTCGTATTCCCGATTTGTTAACATATTAGCTCCTCACATCGAACATGGCACTTATAATTGGAAGGACACTTAATTTGTGCTTTTCAGCATGTTTCAGTGCCAGAAGTGCTCTCTAGAGCGGTAAAACTTCGCTCATTGAGTGCACCCCATGGAATGCTACGGCACAAGTCTGTCTGTGGTCTTTTGGCTGTTTTTCGGCTTCCAAGAGACCATGGTTTTCTGGCATCGCAAAGCATCAGGAAAACTTTATTTTCATGTGGTTTTTATCACGGGGGACACCAGCGATGCAATTACTGGTGTCCCCAGTAATTGCATCGGATGGTGTCCCAGTAATTGAACGGAAGCTGTCAAATTCCATTGAATTTGACAGCTTCTGTTCGCTCCACAGTAAACAGCTGGGACCACTCGGCACTCACTTGGTACCTGTTACTTGGCGGTCATTGGTCATGGGTTTGGTACTTTTGGGGCCTGTTCTGTGCCTGCATGAGACTAATTCGTCGACGGTATTAATTTGACACTGCATGTGCAAACGGGTCACCGCCGCTCACCACTTCGTTCTGAGTGGGTCAAGCACTTCGTGCACTTCGAGTACTTTGACTTAATATGCATGTGTTTGGGTCAAGACCGGAAGAAATTTCAAATAAAGCGATATTTCGAGTAAAGTGATTTCGTTATAACAAGGGATTACTGTACTTACCTTCTTTATATCTGTGTTCGTTATATTGAGGTTCAACTGTATAAGGATTTTGGTGATTCGATCGCAGGCAGGCCAAGCAACCGAGCCTGAGACCTTAGTAGTGGCGGGCTTGGTGTGCCTGGCTGGAGGAAGCCTCATTCTGGGCGGAGACCCCATGCAGCTGGGGCCGGTGGTACGGTCACGGCTGGCAGTCAAGGGAGGCCTCGGGGAGTCTCTGCTTCACCGCCTCCTCCTCGGCGGTAGTGGCACGAGCCATCCAAAGCAGCTGAATTGCCTGCCCCTCACGCGGCTTAGAAATAGGTAGGCAGACTTGTTCATATAAAATTCATGAGCATGGCCAGGTGTCCCCTATCAAATAATTATGCAAGCACATTGACTCTCGGAGGTATGGCAAAGCTTCAGAAGTAATTTTGACACTTGGAAGCTGTGGATGGTGAGAAACAATGACCCTTTCTCTCTTCAGAGCATTAGAGCTGTTATAATCAAAGTTAAGCGCCGCTACAGAGCACGAGGTCAGTGCATTTATGCGTACTGTAGCCTGGGAAGCTTTTTATTTTTAAAAATTATTATTATTATTATTATTATTATTATTATTATTATTATTATTATTATTATTATTATTATTACGTATATATATATTTTTGTGGTTACAGGGGTTTTGATGAGAATTTACAGTGCAGGCTCGTTTGCCAAGCATATCACCCATGAAAAAGGCTGAATACTGTGCCAGGGTACGCTTGTGCGCATTTGAACCAGTAGGTGCCTGGCAGCAATGGGAATTGGTCAGACAGGACTTAAAGGGACACTAAAGGTTACTATTAAGTCAACGTAGACTGTTGAAATACCATCACAGAAACCTCTAAACGCTTGTTTCGTGCCAAGGAGAGGCTTATTTTAAGAGAAAATGCGTTCTGAAGCGGCCGCGTACCTCTAGCACAGTTCAAATCGCCCGCCCTCCGATCGAGGAGTACTGACATCATGGTCTCATAGTGACGTTGCGCCATAGGTGAGTAGAACGGCGTCCGCAGACAGCGCTACGGCTTTTCTGCGCAAAACGTAAACGCGCGGCCAGAAACAGAGCCAAGACAGAGCCGACAGCAGAGCGAAAGCGGGAGTATGGTGGCTAGCGGGAGGAGAAACGAATTACGTCCCACATTACGTCCCACGGCACAAGGAGAGTCTGTTTTCGTTTAACTATAGGCTGCGGCGAGCTCGCAGCGTGGTCGGCGTGGTCTGTGAGCCTTTTCGCACTCACAACAGGGCATAAAAAAGTGCGAATCGACGCAAAACTCGGCCTAGAAACGTGCTTGACCCAGATGTCGTTTCCCACACCGCCACCAGGCGCCTCTACTATACCTCAAACTCCAGCGCAAGATGCCCATAACCTGGTACTTCATTCTATGACGCAAACTTCGACGCTCGTCGCGATGGACCCCGACACCGACAGATTGGCTCGCGATGGTGGGCTCAACTTCAGCGATTTGAGCACCGACGAGCGCGACCTGCTGCTGAGGGCTCGCACTGCCGGCGTCGTTGCGTACTTCGACGGCGGCCTCGACACCGGCTCTCCGGAGTGGGAAAGCAACGAGGGCTTCCCACGACATCACATGGACGTGGCATTCTCGCTGCTTGTTCCAAATGAAAGTTTCGCGAGCCAGCAGAACCCTCACAGCACGACGGGATAACGAAAGTACTGAAACTCCAAAGCGTGCGCGGCGCAGAGTCGAGCGAAAACGAAGCCTTTTGAACACCCATATTACTGAAGGGTAACGTCAAAATGTTATTTTTTCTTAGAATCGAGTAGACGTAGACAAGTAGCATTTTTTTTCCGTCTTATAATCGAATGAAATGATATTTTTAATGCGAGTAGTTGAGTATTAGTAACACAAATTATGAGGAGTCCTTTCGTCATCGGGCTAGTACCGGAATGTCGCTGGGGGGTCTCAAATCGTGTCATGCATTTACCTCAATTTCTCGGTTTCTAAAGCTCTGTTCGCGATTAAATTGACGCCTTAGATGTTCTAGAACATTGCTCTACCACATGAACTTGAGTTTCTGGTAACCTTTAGTGTCCCTTTAGTG
Organism: Dermacentor albipictus; assembly: GCF_038994185.2. NCBI lineage: Eukaryota > Metazoa > Arthropoda > Arachnida > Ixodida > Ixodidae > Dermacentor > Dermacentor albipictus. Next base: position 71,704,603 of record NC_091823.1, on the reverse strand, counting down.
ATCTCCTGGTGGGGCTTGTTTGCCAGCTTATGGCAGTTCTTGTTGCTGCCATTGCGAATTCAATGAAATTGGCATTCTTTCATGGCTAATGCTGACATGGTGGCATTTCATGGCAGCAGAGATAGGCATTCTCCAGTGCATTAAGGAAAAAACATAAGAAAAGGCAAGAGGAGGTTCTTGAGGAATGGAAGATGCTTGGGTTGGGGCTGGGCATGTGTGTGAGTGTGTCTACTGTTCCTTGGACAGAAAAAAGGTATTCTTCTTCTTCTTCTTCTTCTTCTTCTTCTTCTTCCTTTTCTTCTTTATTTTAGGAAAAAGTCACAGATAGGGCACTGTTTTCTGCTACAGGCGCAGCAGAGTGAGCCTAATGTTTTGCTCTGCAGCATCGTATACCCGGTGACCACCAACTCGATTTCATTTTGGTTTCCCGTCACTGTCTTAAAAACTATGCAATAGGAAAATGACAATGCCAGTCTCGGGACACTTGGGCCCCACCACATTGACGCCTGTCGGCGTCTTGTAGCGGAACGATTTTCACCAAGTGAGCACTAGGAAAAGCGGCCGACTGACAATGTGTAGCGTGGGCTGCTCGGGCCGCTCGGGTTGGCGCATGTCGACGTCTTGTGGGGGAACGATATGCGTCGAGTGAGCACTCAGAGAAGCTGCCGACTTGGTTTGAATATGAGATGTGCAAATGTAAGCTTGCCGAAGCCGTAAAAACGACAATGTGCGGCTCGAGTTGCTCGGGCACCACCAGCTCGGTGTGCATGGGCGTGTCGTGCTGCAATTATTCGCACAACGTTTCACATTATGTAAATGTCAGATACATTTGAGTCTGTTAAGCCTTTTCTTGACTTTGGATCATATGTTTTTCTGATTAGTACATTTTCTCTCATGCTTTTCTTCCAGAACGTATGAACAGGCTTCTACTGTAGCTCGTTCACGAACGAGGTTCTGCTGTAACTCATTCATGAACGAGGTTCTGCTGTAAGCGGTTCATGAATGAGGTTCTACTGTAACTCAATCACACATTCTGGAAGAAAAGCATTCTTTAACTCTGTACATCTACCTTTCTGTCAATTCTTTTCATTCTTCTTCTGCAGCTTTCACGTCATCATAGCAGCTAGCTCAGCCTTCTGTCCCATCAGTAGCATGCTGCTTGTAGCAAACACTAAAATTGCTATTCTTCATTACATACTACAAATGCTTGGAACTGGAGATGCTCAGGTGTGGAATGTATTCACATGTTTTGAGTGTACTTGACTATTGATTTGAGGAGGTGGTACTGGTCTCCAATATGAAAAGTTGAGGAGGCACATAGAGCAGGAAGAACATATTTAAGAGTAAGGTATCAGCACTGTGAGAAGGAATGAAAGTAGGCCAAGTTTAAAATTTTCAATGTCAGGTTCAATATATGAACAATATCTCTGTGTTAAATACATTCAAAGAGTTCCAATTTTGATATTGGTGATGAAGGGTGATTCACTTTAACAGAGTTTGCTATCGCCAACTTTCATTGTGTTTTATGAGTAAACTTTGAACTAGCTCTCGATTGACCAAGTCCTAGCAAAATATCTATATTTTCCAGGTTGTGACTCAGTGCTATTGCTCAATTCTATAAACGTGTATAATAGTAGCGTGCAAAAAGCATTAGAATTCTGCTATTGTACCTGTCTGTTCTTATGCCAGAGTTTGAGTGAGTTGGTAAGTCAAATGCTTCGTATGCAGCTATCGCTGCACGCAGTCCCTGCTGGAGCCATACTCCAAGCTCTTCTACGATAGCCAGCTTCTGAGCTGTGTGGGCAAACAAGATCGAGGTGCCCTGCCCGACTTTCCAGTGTTCTTTCATGGCGTGCGGGGCTGTGCACAGAAGGAAGGCAGCTGCCCTTCTTGGTGAGTAAAGCATGAATGCCCCAACATTGACCTTTGTGGCTTGTTCACTTTTGGTGCTGGCCAGCAGAGTTGCGAGCTGGCACCTTTTGCATCGACTCTGAGCTGTCAGAGCTATGTTCACCAACCCATGGCTCTTGTTGAGCCGTTGCCACAATGAGTACAGGTCGAAGAAAACAGGCCTTCCAAGTGAAAGTGTTTATTTTTTACTCAGTTTTCACAATCTGATCTCAGCAGTTCCTTACAGCACTGTGGAAGCTGCGTGAATTCTTAGCCAATACGAAGGCCGAATGCCCCTTGAGATGTGCTTATCTGCCCCATGTCATCTGCTCTACTTCTGCTTGCTGTCCTGTTGATACATGCTTCTTGGTTGGTGGATTGACGAAAAAAATGTATTGCCGCCGTAACCACAAGCTGCATTTGCATGCAAGCAACAGTGGGGCTTCGCTTCAGGTGTACACTTTCCTTGCAGTTACCTTGCATCCTCCATAGCAAGTAGTGAGGGCGAATCCCCTTATAAATATTCATCTGCGCCACTGCATCTGTTTGGCATCTACTTGGAGTTTGCTCACTGCCGTCATCACTTACCATGCTAGAGCAGGGTAGTAAATTAATGATGCAGCAAACAATTAAGCCTTTATAACACTTCTTGTTGTCAGCGCATCACCAGTGCTAATGCTGTGGTGCCATCTGCTAACTAAAAACCAAACCAGTTTTACGGGTGGGCGCCATGCCTGTAGTCCTAGCAGCGTGAGACCAAACAGCCGATCTGAATAACTATGACAAGACATACCTAATGCTTTGACCTCAGCTTGAGGCGAGACTTAGCGATGACATATTTTGCTGCTTGTTTTTTGCTAACAGGACGGAGCGCCAATAACCAGCGTGAATTCGGATGGAAATGGGTGGTTGGTGCTGTATGTGCGCTGCCATGTTGCTAGGTGGTCACGGTTAGGGTGGCGAATAAGGTTACGGGCCGTAACTGCCACAGTAATTCTCGGTATATGACATGCATGCACAAAGGACCTAACATTTCACCTATAGCTGTACCGTATCATGTAGCCAGCAAGAATAAAACTCTCTAGTGCTGCCGATAATCAGGCAATTACGCCCGGAACTATATTCCACTGAGAAGGATATTGCCTGTATATGCCTCATACGTTCAGCAGTGCTGCAGGGTATTTGTGAAAAGGAATGTAGTTACCGATAATTTTGAGACGTGAGTAGCAGCACGTAATGAAAAAAATAATGTTCTAGAGACACAACACAGCGCCTGTGTTGAGGGGGGGGGGGAGTGGGGGGCTAGGTGCAGTGGTGAATCGTTCTACAAAGCTGGGCCAAAATTGCAAATGTAGAGTGTACCACAAAAGACTGAGGCACTCAGCTTAGCTCCCATGTGGCTCAGTGCTATCGGGAATAGTTAGTTGATTTCTATGAACATGCACTAAGGGGAGCACTGGCTGAAGTGAGATGTGTTGCTCACCAGCACCGAGCTGATAGATGCAGTGCCAGTGGAGGAATGTGCTTCTCTCATGTTGTGGAGAGGAGACCCTCCAGTTCCAAGACACATGGAAAAAGGTAGACACATTCATAGTTTCCTACGAAACATAACTCTGACACTTTTATCATTCAGTTACCATGAGAATGATAAGTAGGATGTAGATGCTTTTGTCCAGTCTTTGTGCTTGTCACTTCAGACATTCCTGTGACAATATTTATTACACTTTACTGTATTTTTCTATATGCATGAAGGCAATAAGTTTCTGCGCACATCTAGTACATCTAGTACTCAATCTAGTAGTACTAGATGTAGATCTAGATCTAGCTGTAGATCTAGTACATCTAGTATTAGATGTACTAGATGTACATTTAGTACATCTAGTAGTGCAAGAACACTGATGAAAATATATATATTTAAAGGTGTTGCATACATCATGAAAAACAATTAATTGGACCTTTGCTGCAAGCTTGAATAATACTAGTATGTGTAATATGTTTTACAAGTTGGACAGCTGGATGTTTTTTCCCGGTGTCGCTGTGCCGTCATCTTGCAGGTTCATTGTTTCATTGTTTTTCACCATGTTTTACGTCAGGCACATTTTTAAAGTGGCTGCATAGGTGAACTCCAAGTTTAAATTTTGACGCCTGACTTTCCTAGAGGCATTTCTCGCATGGAGTCCACATTCTCTAAACTTGACAAAAGCGACTAAAGAAATGAAGGTTCGTATTCTGTTCAGCAGTTGTATGCCTTTCGTGATTCTGAAGCTCCAAGGAATATGGTGAAACAAAATTTGCAATAGGCAGAATTAATTGGCCTCTGCAAATTGTTGCATTTATGATGCAATATATTGCTTAAAGCATCACTAAAGGCAAATACTAAGTCGATGTAGACTGTTTTAATACCTTTCCAGAAACCTCGCAATGCTTGCTTCGCACAAACAAAAGACTTAGTTCATGAGAAAATTGTATCTGAAGGGCCTGAATACCTTTTCCGAAATTCTAATCTCGCGCCACCCAACCCCAGGAGTGGTGACATTGCATACGCCATCACCGCCCTTTGCTACCATCGGTGGGAAAAACGCCGCCTGACAGACGGCGGCACCGAGCCAAGACAGAGCGGCGGATTTGCCGCTGCAGCTGCTTTTTGGTCAAGTGGCGCAGACTGTTGGCGCAGACTGTTCAGGCATCCCGCGACATCACATGGAAGTTGAATTCTCTGCTCTGCTACTTGTAGTTTGTGTGAGTTTGTGAGCCATCAAAACCATTGCAGCACTATGCTATAAATCAGGAAAGTTCTGAAACACAAAAGCATGGGTGGCGCAAAGTCTAGTGAAAACAAAACCTTTAGACTGCGCGCATCGTTGTCAACGATTATTTCAATGAGTTACTTTTTCTAAACATGAAATGGAACTGGACTAGTAGCATTTTATTTTATCTTATAATACAATACGAGGATGTTTTTTGCAATGAGTAGTTGAGTACTTGTGACAGAATTTAACTGAGAAGTGCTTTCATCATCGGGCGAGTGCTTGAATGTCCCGGGGGAGTCTCTAATCATGTCCTTTAAGAGTTGCCCCGATTTCTCGATTATTAAGGCTCTGTTCGCGATAACATTGATGCCTTAGAGATTCTCGGGCACTAATCTATCACTTTAGCTTTAATTAGTATTTGCCTTTAGCTTTCCTCTAAAATGATCAATATGCAGAGTCACAGAGCCGTTTTAAGCCAGAAAAATGAAGTTTAGGCAAATCCATGTATACTACTGCTCACCATTCCCATGCTGGCTGCAGCTCTCATAGACACTAGTGCCACAGTTCGCTCTAGTAGTTTTTTGTAGGATACTCTATGGCCACACTAATATAATATAATGAAACCTGTGTGGAAGCTTGTGTCCACCTAGATTCAAGTAGACTTGGTAACAAAGAGGTTTGCGAGATGGCCAAAAGGTTTGACCAAACACAGACCTCATTCATGTCTACCGATAGCCTTAATGAGATGGAATCCAGTACTTCTGCAAGAAAAAAAATTTGGAGGACGCTTAAGCTTTGCCTTTAGGAGTGGAACGCGATAGCATTCAAAGATCCCTGACTATTTCTCTTGCATCCTGGCAACTGGAGCTTACGTGACCGTAATGTTTACCTGGAAACGCATGCTGCAAACGCTATGCACGAAGGCGAGCTTTGTGGTGGAACCACAGCCTCTTGCGTAAGCTGCGATACGACAGAGGCAAGCGCCAGCTGGAGTTAAGGCAAGGAACTGGGTGCGCTGCCTCGTGGCCCCCAAGATACCCATCGCACCGGCGCGCATAAAATGGCGGACGCCGCAGCCAGTCTGTGAACGCCGCAGCCAGTTTGCATGTGTCAAGGGGTTTCTTTGAGTTTTCACGTAACAGAATTATGTTTTCTCATATAGTCAAATTACAATACGAGAGCTCTCATGCCTGTAGGTTGTATGCAAGTCGTAGTTTATGATTTTTCTACGTATTTTAGCTTGTCAAACTCAATTATTTCAATCAATTCGTGGCATCATATGGAAGGTCTGGGTATACACTGCGAAAGAGTGTGAAAGAATGATAGGTGGCATGCAAGCATTAAATAAACAGGGATCTGCTTGTAGGGGCCATATGCTGGTACTAAAGAGATACGCACCCAATACTTGGGCCTAATATTTAGAAAATCCCTATCACAATCATCCTTACACGAAGACTGGAAAAACGCGAAAATAATCCCGATACACAAAACAGGAGGCACCTCATTGCCCTCTAATTATCGACCAATATGCCTCACTAGCACCGCTTGCAAGATGCTCGAGCATATCATCCTTAAACATCTAACAAACTTTCTTGACACTCGCAACTTATTAATGCCACACCAGCACAGATACCGCGATGGATTGCCAGCCGTCACGCAGCTTACGGAAGTTGTGCATGACCTCGCATATAACATCAACAACTGTAGCCAGACTGACATAATATTATTAGACCTTTCGAAAGCATTTGATCACGTGTGCCACAGTAAATTATTAACAAAATTGCGGGGTTTTATTGGAAATGGGGAAATTTTAGACCGGGTAACAAACCGAACACAATTCATACTATTTCAGCATGTGGAATCTGCGACAGTGCCTGTCACATCAGGCGTCCCCAAAGAATCCATGTTGGGGCCACTGTTATTTTTAATTTTCATTAACAACATAACCAGAAACATTGACTGTAACATCAAACTGTTTGCTGATGACTGCGTCATCTACCAAACAATTAACACCTACGAAGATCATGTTTCACTTAGCAACTCACTAGATCAGCTAAATGAATGGTGCAAAAAATGGCAACTGACGATAAACACAACTAAATCAGTTTGCATGACGGTAACAAGAAAAAAACAACCTTACGACTTCCCGTACTTTATTAACGGCACAGTGCTAACAAAAGTTCACCAGCATAAATACTTAGGCATCACTCTAACTTCTGACCTGAAATGGGACGCGCACATTGCCAACGTGACCTCAAAGGCATTACGCAAGCTATTTTATCTCTGAAGATGTCTCCACCTCGCACCAACGTCGACTAAGCTTCTCGCATATACTACTTTCGTTAGACCGGTTTCGACGTACGCTAACACAGTTTGGTTTCCGCACTCAGTAACTAACATAATGAAACTGGAAAAAGTACAGCGAATAGCGCTGCGGTTTATTTACAACAAGTATAAGCGCACATATTCACCCACTAACCTTGCGGCTATATTGGGTTTAGCAGCGCTCTCATCAATAGCGAAGCAAGCAGGGCTCAGATTTTTATTTAACTTGATTCACAACTATTATAAGATAGACCTAACAAAATACATATGTTTTTCGCAGTCACGATCATCTAGACATAAACATGTACACGCTTTAACAGAATATTCATGCCATAATGACACACTCATGTACTCTTATTTCGCCCTCGTGATAAGGGAATGGAATCGCCTCGATCCTTTCTGCAGACTCATTATCTCAGTTCACATCACGATTAGAATCCATATCATACAATCAGTAACGCAGTCTTATTCACATAATATGCTTTGCAACCCTTGTAAGCCATGCTGATTATCATGAAGGTGTTTACTGTTATTTTTGTTCCCGTTTGCTGTCCTTTTCATGATGTATTCTCTGTATTGCTGCGCATGTCTCCTAGAAATGTGATATCTATATTTGTTTCTTAATGTATTCTTACCTTGTTCCTTTACGTTCCTTGTTTGGCTTATTGACACGTACTTTGTATGTGCACGTTTATTACCATGTATTTCATTTTTGTAGGTCGACCTGCTATGGTCCCTGATGAGACTGGCAGTATTGAAAATAAATAAATAAATATATACGTGGTTCGAAAATCTTTTTGTTGATGTGACGTCCGACGCGGGACACCAAATTTTCTGCAGCACGGGCTCTTTAACGCTATCATGTTAATATACACAGGTCATGATCTTCACTTTCACTTTGCTCCCACCCTACTCGGGGTATTACACAAGAGATGTGATTATGACACCACTGCAAAAGAGTGTGAAAGAATGATAGGTGGCATGCAAGGGTTAAATAAACAGGAATCTGCTTTTAGGGGCCATATGCTGGTGTAAGAATATGCAAAGTGAGTGAGCCTTGTACAGTCGTCTCCCATTAATTCAACGCTTGCAGGACAAGTCTCATTCAAGTTATCCGAAAGGTCGAATTAACAAATGACACCAATATGAATGGATTCAAATCTTCCTTCTTGCTTGAAATAGTCTGTCGTCATCGACAGACTGCTTCAATGCAGTAATACAATAACTGTTCATGTTGTCACTTGGTGACCCACAGATCTCAAAACTGTTGTCGGCACTGACAAAATCCTCAAAAAAATATTGTCGAGGACGTAGTGCAAATCATCATCACTGCAAAACAGGTTGCTGCCATGACTTTGGTCTCCTGCAGAATCATTATCGCCATCTGAGAAATTTCTTGTGTTTTCAAGGTTTTAGTAACCGCTGTATGTGTGTGGCAATGTCAATGCCAATGTCGAATTGAACGAGTCTTCCTTCCATGGCCCAATGTATGGTTTCTCACTGGGACTTGCCAGTATGTTCAGATTAAGTGAAATCTCGAATTAACTGAGGTCGAATTAATGGGACCCGACTGTAGCACAATTCTGTACAACTTCAAGAGATTATAATAATTGGAAACATGTATCACAAATCCTGTTTTGATCTGCACTGCATTGACTGACATGACCACTGTGACCTTTCTTAACAGGTTCAACCCATCAGAAGTGGTGCAAGTGACACGCTACCTTCAACGAGCATTTGGCCCTTGGGGCCTGCTGCCTGAGCAGGTGGGCGTTGTCACGCCATATCGTAAGCAGGCACAGAAGCTGCGTTGCCTCATGGACTCCCTCGATCTGCCTCACTGCAAGCTTGGTTCGGCCGAGGAGTTTCAGGGACAGGAGCGCAACCTCATCATTGTCTCTACGGTTAGCACAACTTTGCTTTTGACATTTCCGCTCTTAATCGTTTGCAACAAAGGCTTATGCATTAGGTGTTGCACAAAGCAGGCAAAGTGGATATACGGTAGACAAATGTTACCTGATGTTGGAATTTTTTGTTTTTTTTAGCTTATTGGAAACTTGTTCTGAGAGAAGTTCGCTCGGTATCACAATTTTTAAGAGGAGAAGGGAGGTATTGTATTGGTGCACCACTAAACAAGATGAGTAGAAACTGGAATTAACTTTTTAACGCGTCCGTACTTTGAAATAATTTGAGAAAACGTCATCGGGAATATTGCACAGAAGCCACAGTAGCCTTTCAACCATTTCTTCTTTTCGCTTATGTTCTCTGGAGAAAAGGAGGAAGTCTGCACTGTGTGTATCGGAAATTGCTTGCAAATATCATATTCCTGAGGGGAAAAAAACAAACAAAAAAACTCTTGTTTATACAGTAAATGTCTACCTCATTTTTCATCATATGCAGCTCCCCCACGACATCACCATAATTCCTGCAATGCTGGTGTGTTGCCCACAGGCACAAATAGCGTTATCATCAGCTTGGCACTAATATAAACTGCTTGGCTGCCTTAGTAACACATTTCCAAGGTGTAAAAAATGAGACTAGTATAAACATTGTGGGGTATCATTCGTGCTTTTGGGACAAAGCAGTGGCAACACAGTTGTGAAAACAATCAAAAGGGCATTTATTGCACCTTTTATACAGCTAGCCAGATCGTGCTGATGGGCGCTGACGAATTAAGGAAGTCTGACTCACTGCAACAGGATATTGAGCGAATATGCTCGCCCCCACTCCTAATCAATCGTATGAACAGTCACGCAAGTGGTGGCATGTTTGAACGATCAAGTTCGTCTATCCCGGTGCCCCATTTCGAAGCCTTTATCGGGACAGTTCCACAAAGCGTGCCGGCCGGCATGCGGGACATCTGCACACCCTGCCGACCCCAAGCCAAAGAGGAAAGGCTACTCCATTTCATGCCCGAGTAACCCTGCTGTTAGGTGGCGTTAGCAGCACAACACTCGCCCCCTCTCTTGTACTATTCTGCAACTGCACCGACCACCAGCGGCACTTAGTTACGCGGGTAAGCCGGATTACAGGAGATGCAAGAGCCATGTGGGGAAAACAACATAAGGAGGCACAAGAAAGTCGAGCATCCCCACGACGTGCAAGCCAAATATTATTTCGCTGCAAGCAGCAGGGAACCTGCAATCTTGCATAATAGATTGCTTGCTTTCTTGTGTGGTTTATTATGCCCTTCATGAAAACTGTGCTAATTGTTACGATGTATTATTAATATTAATTTGAGCTCGTTGCATTGTGTGTGCTTTGTTTTCATTGCGTCTTTTTTTAACCCTTAGCATAATTTTCATAATGTAGTGCCGGCTGTTCTCATTCTTTGCTCTATTGATTCCGAACCTTCTTTTTTTTTTTCACCTTATTCAACATCAATGATTATGTTACATGACATCAGCCATTGTGCACACATACACACACCCTTCCTGATTTTCTAGGGACCAGGGAAGCAGAAAATAATGTATCACACCTTTCCTGTCGCCACTCTTTTGTCATACGCCAGCCTCATAGGGTTAGCACCAGACGAGCATTGCTGAAAGAAGAAACAAAGGCAGAGCATTTCTATTGGCGTCGCTCCAGCTGAGAGGCCCTGATGAAATGAGGAGGAAGGGGGACAGTAAATAAAACCCTCACGTATATCTTCATTTATATCAAATCCTCATAAAAAATTCATTTCGAAATATACCTTGAGGGGCCTCGCACTCATTCTATTGTGTTGTTCAGTTTAAAGAAAAGGTTTTTCAGGGTACCTTTTAAGGAGTAGTGACAGAAATTTTTTGTCTTGTCTTCATTTCTTTATTGGATAGCTGTTGACTCTGTAATTATGCTACAGAGTCTTGAAGTCTCAATAGTGCAACAAATAATTACATTACCTTTTAGTGTGATCAATTACAAATGCGCACCAAGAGCAGCGTGCTTCAAATTTGGAAAAGGAGACTATTCATGGTACGAAAACCTAATGTAGCAGTTTTTTTGGTACCAAACACTACAGATATGTGTACATGCACTATGGCCACACTGCCAAAAGCTGAGTCCATTCAGCACATGACAGGACAATAGGGGAGCGTGGGCCCCCTGCGCTTCCATGAGAAGCACACATCTGGGCCAGTTGAACAGCTTTCAGCAACACAGTTGTTGTGCTTCCTTCAATCACTGTAGCGGGCTCACCGGGATGCTCTTTAGTTTGCGATACCATGTTACTACCACCTCTGCTTTTGCTGCTGTGAATACATTCAACATCCGCTCTTTCTGACCTAGGAACCGCGAGAACATTCAGAAAATCGGGCAGTCCGAAAGAATGAATGCATGCCTTTAACTGCCCTCAAAGGCTTAAATCACCACAGCTAAAGACTGTGGCCCCTCAATGATATTATGGTTAACGGCAATACATTGTGCACACTTGACTGCGTAACGCTTTTGTATTGCGGCGAAACTGGCTTTTGGGAATGTGCATTTTGCAACATTTTAGAGCTTTTGCGCTTCGACGGCATCAGCGAAGAGGACAAAGGCAAATTTGCTAACATTGCCGATGGCGGTGAATCCTTGAAATGAAAAATGCGCTGAACAGCAGGAAGCTTGACAGCGAATGTCGAAGCAGCTAGGCCTAACGGCAGCACAATGCTGCTGCTAAGGCTGCCAGCGAATCGGTGCACGCAAGTGCTGTTTCGAGGCTGCAGTGTAATCAAAGTAGCGGTGATGGTGGCTTGAAATAATGCCATTTCACCTGTGGTCATGGCAAGAAATCTACAAAATTGGACAGTGAAGGGTTTCGTTGTCCGAAATTTCAGACATCCTTATACATTGGCTTTATGAGGTATGTGGGGCTGCCTTGAAGTGTCTGAGTTATCAGGAATGTTGGAAAAATTGGGCATCCCAAAAATCAGTGGTTGACTGTAGTCTCCTTTTCCACTTCCGAAGCTGCGATGCACTTGGTGTGGGGTTCGAGATGTTCGCATAAAAGGTGCTGTAATTAATTATTTGAAGCACTCTCGAGGAATGGATGCTTCATACCATAATTAAAGAGCTGACAGCTACCTAAAGAATTGGGAAAAGCAGGACACAAAATTTGTATGTCAGTACTTCTTTAAGGTAGTATCTAAATGCATTTTAAATAATACCTTAATTTCTTTGACTTTTTCACCAATTTTTGTAGTCAATGGTTGGCGATCGCTGGTGGTTGGACTTTTACCATAAACACAAAGGCACCGCTGCAAAGGGTGCACTTTTTCATGCAAACGAGTTGTGGAATGTGTTCGCTTCCAAATGCCAACCACTAGGTCTTTCAGATGCATGTGATGCCACATGAAAGCTTTGAAGCGTCTGAAGATTTAGCTGCTATGGTGGAGCACTCACTCTATACTACCGTTAAGATGTGGTGGTTAACGACAGTTCTCTGTGGAATTGCACAATGAAACAACAAACACTACCTAAACATTCTCGCTGCAATAAGTATATGCCGTAAAGCGCATCATTCCTTTAGTAGAGTGATTGGCTTTCTCGAAGTGTTTGACTGTTTGCTTTAATTGACTATCATCATCGACGGTTTCTTCACAATTATTTATTTGCCCTTATCAGGTTCGAGGGAGTGAGGCTCTGTCAGCAAACAACAGCGGCCAAAACTTGGATTTCATCTTCTGTGCCAGGCGCTTCAACGTGGCCATCAGCCGAGCCAGTGCCATGCTTGTGGTTGTGGGCAACCCTGATGTGCTCACACTGGTAAGGTGACCCTGCAGAAGGGTACTGTATGCCTTTCAAAGTCAACTTGAGCAGCGTGCTCTTGTGCCGTAATGTAACATTATACCTGGTGCAACTTTTTAATGTTAACAGAATTTTTTAAAGATCGCTTGTGGCATATAACAAATCTACTCATTTAGCTGGATTACTTGAGAAGGTAGACGTTGCTTACTCTGGAAATCAAAATACATAATCGACTAATGAAACTGCACTAATCAACTTTCTAATTACTTTAGCACACACATTGCTGTATACGAATTGAAGCCAGTGATTTCACAAGGCACATCCTCTTGGAACTAATTTGAAAAAATAACCATTTTTGAGATAGGGGCTGTCAAACTTGTGACTAACAGGCTTTTTTTCTCCCCGCGTTTTTCGAGAGAAATAATTTTTTTTGTGTGTAACAGGGGACAACTAAATGAGCATAAAGCCACATGAACTGGAAAAAGAATATTTCAGAAGCACATAAACAAAATGTAAAATTTTTTGTAGTGTCTCTTAAAGCCTCTCTTGTTCAGCTTCAGCAGCTTCACTGAGTACTTTGCACCAACACAATGTTCGTGCTCCCTTTACTAAGCTGACTTCTACTTTATCTCTCTTGGAATGAAGCGATGCCGGTCATAACCAAGGTGGGACTATGTAGTTACTTCTTTCTTTGCTTCTGCAGAGTTGCCAAACAACTGTGGTGCCAATTGTCACAGATGTTGCGACACATTAGCTTTCGTTAGATCACCTTTATGAAATTTTTTTCACTTACTTGTGCATTTCACTTGTGCTTTGCAAGTTTGACATGCTCGTGCACCTTCCCTAAAACAAGGGTTTACTGCATGGTTATGAGTAAACTGCACTGACCATATGCCAGGTGGCTTCACTGCGTTGTGGTTATCATGTGAGCTTGCATCCATAAGTGCTATGTGCCTTAATGTAAAGGTTTCTTGTGATATTTTCTTTCTCTCCAGGATGCAAATTGGAAGTCTCTAATGGACTACTGCTCATCACACATGACCTGTTACGGTCTGGCTGCTGAACCAGCGGCACCGTCACGTTGAAGTGCCTCAGGGCAATGGCCCAATGGAATATGCATTTCTGTGATAACTTAGCAATTCGTAGCGTACCGTGATTTTTGTTAGTTTTTAATAATGTTATTTATGTGTGGGATCGTAATGTGGGTCCACAATCATTTTAATAAATGACACGCCACGCAATCCACATCGTCACCGTGTATTACATTTTACCATTCTTTTACTGTTCCAGAATATGTTTTCTTTGTTGTGTTATATTCAAGTGAATATGTGGGAATTTGTGACGATTTCTCGCTTCATAATGACGATGTGCTTGCAGCTTAAACACACCTTACAAGCAAGGAATATTGTTGCCTTCTTTGATTGTTGCTTCGATAAGGCTTTGGCTAGAGCTAGTTGGTATGACATTGTTCTATTTACTGTGCTGTAATGTTAAAGGACAAAATAGAAGAAACTATGCATGTGTGTCATTTACTTTTGTTTTGTCCTCTGTGTAACAGTATAGCGCAGTAAACAGTGATTATTGCTTGTATAGTATGTTCAATATTTCTAATTTCAGCATCTCAGTTTTGTATTTTTTTCACTAGTGTTCAGATGGCTTTCCTTATTCAGTGCTCCTTTGAGAATCGCTGTGGTCTGAAGTCTGTAAAACACGTTGAAAACCTATGCTTGCTTCTTTGCTATGGCTCAAGACAAGAACATTGTGAGCAAATTCATACCTATGCAGTGATGGAACTGGCAGCTCTGTTGCGAACATGATGTGTACCTGAGATTTCCTGCACGATTTCGCCACTGGACATCATTGCACGTTGAGCCACGTAATAGATTTATTCTGTAATAGAACAACTAGACCTGTGAGAAATAAAATTGGGTTTTATATCTCTAACCTGTTGCGCAGACCCAAACATGCTGTGGAGAGTGTAAGATGGATTTCATGCATTAATTTCCATTTGCAACCAGTGATTCAAAGTTGTCTTGACGTTTTTAAAGTACACGTTCTGCATTTACATTATGCACATCTGTTGGCCATGCGAATACATAGCCTCTGCAATGTCATTTTCGTGCATTATTTTCATGTGCAAAATGTATGTTGTGATTTTCACTTACTTTTATGGGGCACTTTTTTCTCTGTTATACACACAATAAAGTTATGGATATGTAGGTAAAATAGTAGTCATGGAAGACCAAAAATGTTCAAGAAAGAACAAAAAAAATTGATCATGGAGAAATCAAGAACGTAATGCTGCTTGGCTACTAAGCTATTAAGAGGAAAAGAGAATTACATACATAGAATGGTTTAAATACCACTTCTTTTGCAAGAAATGGCAAAATGCACCCATCTTTTATTCTCTTTCTCTCATGTGCCTTGGCTAAATTCAGTGGAACTAAATGTGACCATGAGAAAAAAAAAACATAACTGTACCAATTCAATTATTCCAAGGTCGTGACTTGATACAGCAATACAGCTATCATACAAGACTTGGCAAATTACCTGTGAACAGATCTAGTACGCAATAGGCTACAAGTTTTCGGAATTTTATTTCTGCTGGATACATTTTTAGCATTAACTTGGGGCATTACACTTTTGGCACATTCAAGTGTTTGAGCTAAGCAGAGGTTGCTGCTGAAATCAGCATCGAAGTGCTAGCAATCTGCTGTGTACTATCAGCCGTGTCCAATTTTTATGTACCCAGGGACATTGTGAGGAGCTGGTGTCAAGGCACATTGACAAAATATATTAGCTGGCGCTGGCTTGCTTGCCTATTCGGCCTCTATAGTGAGCATTTTAAGAGGAAGCTTTAGCTCGAGTCACGATTCTTTCGTCCTGGCTCGGGTGCTCCTATCTAAATACATGTAAAATGAGAATTTGTTTATCTTGGGAACCACATGCTGCACCAAATTTGGCGAGGTTTGTTGCATTTAAAAGGAAAACTTAAAATCTAGTGACTGTTGGTTTCGGAGATTTAAATTAGGTAGTGAATTTTTTATTAAAGATTGGCAAAAAATCGAAAATTTTCAGAAAACGAAACTATCAAGTTTACAATTCTGCAACTCGGCAGTAAAAAATAATATCGCAATTCTGTGAATTGCATCTAATAGTACATCTAAAGCGGACAAAGTTCATATGTTCAGCATGAATCTCAAAGAGTTTAATAATATGAAAATACAGCTTTTGCAGAACCCTTGTACACAACGTAACAAATTCACGTAGTATGTAAAAGGACATTTTGAATTTGTCCGCTTTTAATGATCCAATGGGTGCCGTTTACAGAACCGCGATACCTGTCCTTGATGCAGAGCTATCGTAAACTTAGTGCTTCTATTTCTTTCGAACTTGCGAATTTTTGAAAATCTTTTAAACAAAATTCAGGCCCTAAATAGAGATTCCGCTTCCAACAATCACTAGAATCTAACTTTCTCATATACAACAAATTTCATTAAAATCGGTTCAGGGGTTATCTCGTAAAAAGGTTGCGTTTTACATGTATTTGAATAGGCCGCGTCAGAGTTGGGCCCGAGCTAAAGCTTCCTCTTGAAGGGCAAGTTTCGTCGTCAGCGTCGTTACTGCTGCCCATTTATGTGGTAGTTCTTGCGTGTAACTGCACGGATTGTGTGAATTCTAGTTGCCGTGCATATAGTGCAAAAAGGGAAGGAGAAAATGTGCGGTAAACATTTTATAAATGATGTTGCTATAGCAGACGAACGCGATCGACGTCCCTCTGGCGACGGTAGGGCGCAGGCGACCCATTTCCGTCGTCTGTTTTTCCGCGTTGTTTTGTTTGCTTTACGGTAGGCTGGGGTGTATCGTGTGTGTGTGTGTGCGCGCAACGTCCTAAACAGGTGTTTCGAGCCATCCAATCTGCGCCTTACCGAATAACTTCGGAACCTTGTTGCAAAGTGCTTATGGCATGAAACAGTTCCTATGACGGGGACGTACGGATACAAACCTGCTCGTCGGATATACAGGCCGCGTTCCAGAGAATCAAGGTTTCGCTGTTACGTGGTCGTGCGCCCGTGGACTTGAGCGCGGATGCCATATAGGTTGCCCCCTTGGCGTTGCCGAGGCTGTACTGATAAGAAGAAATAAACTGTCAAAGTCTAGTGATCATAGATAACGCGTGATGCCTTGTGTCGACGCCGTCCAGGTAGAGCCGTATCTGTGAGTTAGGAGCAGCGTTGGGTCGGAATGGGTAAGTGATGCACAACGCAGTGTTTTCCCCTTGTCTGTGTGACTAAAGATGCGGTTACGCGCTTGGTGACATTACGCATGTCGTGCTTCACGCTGCGACGAAATGCACTGATTGAACAGCTGCTCGTCCAGCATCGCGCCCGCATCCGCTACGTCATGCGTGCCTGTGGGATAGGGGGTCTCCTGTGGGGCGCGCAGTGGGGCGTGGACGCATGGGCTTGCGTCTGGACGAAGTGGTGAGGAGGTCGTGCCAGCCAAGTTGCCTGTGAAACTAAGCGCGTGCGCTGGTGTTGCTGCATGCATTGCAGTTTATTCGCATGCCCGTGTGTTACCTTACCGTGACGAAAACGTGAATCAACGATGACATACAGCAGAAAGAGTTACTCGTACTCGAGCATATCCAGGGACAAGAAATGTTGCTCGTGCACGGCGATCGGTGAGTTTTGTTGACACTGCGTAGGCCTACACGTACGGTTCCCGAACGGGACACTATCTGCTTGATTTCAAGTTTACCAGTGTGTGAATTTGAGGCATTTTTGAGGCACTTAGCGATTTTAAACTAGCGGGTTGTTTTGTATGATTGTAGTGTTTGTTGACGCGACGAATGCCTGCTTTTAACGAGTTTGAACTTTTAACTGGAGGGTCATTGGCGGCCAGCATTGATGGCGCTTTTCGGCCAATGCCGCTTTGTTTCGCCGTCGGGTTGTAACTCAGCGTTACGTCATCTGTTAATACGATTCGTGCAGCAGCATCTACAAATATTAAACTGCGTGGCTGGTCATCTCGCGCGCATATAGTGTGATGTTGATTCATTTTACTCAGAATAGTGTTATTTCACAGCGAACCGATCGACTGACAGACGTGCAGCTACGTATTGTTATTTTCCTCGATTTTGTTGATACTGTTCAGCCGTTGTCAGTCTGCTTTTGAGATCAAAAAGAGACAAAGTAAACTTTAAATGAACATAGAAGTGGGGTGGTTGTAACGTGTTGGTCAGATAATTTTTAAACATAGCCGCATCTTTTTTTTTTTTTTCTGGTTTCCTGTTTCGAACACATCTTGCATTCTCAGGATGCTGCGAGTCGGTCTGTCTTCTCAAAAGCATTTTGAATGAAGCGTCGAACATGGTAGGCTGGAAACCCCTCTGGACACTTATTTTCCTCCTTTCCTTCTTCATAAAGAGAAAAAATAATATAGGTTACTAACTAACAAAATAAATAAATAAAAATGCACGTATGCGTAACTGGTTTAGGTATCTGCTACACATTCATAAAGTGATGAAGCAAATAAAGGGATTTCATTCATTACAAATAGCATATTCTCTGTACTAATTCGTCCGTTATATCAGAAGACAACTAAATGTGACATGCATTGAAGCACATGTCACATAGATGAAAACGCCCCTTTAACTGTAAAATACCATTTCTGCCTCGTGAAGGATAAGGAATTAATGCTAAAGAATTAACAGCACGTTAAATGTTTCTTTTGCAGTGTAAAAAGCAGCTGCATTGGCTGTCACGCATGCTGCAGGCATAGCTAAGTGATCATTTTTACTGAAAACTTAGTGTAGCATCTTTCTTTTGTCAAGAAGCAGCAGCACTGAAAGCTAATGGCTCACATTCGCACAGCTGTGTGTTGGGCATGTTGGTAGATGTACTTGGAAAGCATTTTAACACGAGCAGACAAGGACAAGAGGGAGATGTGGACACCACAGTCTGTTAACTTCAGCAGTTTATTCACTAGAAATTAAACCACTTGTATAGTAAGGCTATATTTTTTACCTACCACTCTTCGTGCAGGCTCGTCACATGTATAGTGTAGGGCAG